>NC_082671.1:16558750-16860500 GCF_025265405.1 Mesoplodon densirostris
TGTCCTCATTTCTGAAAGGAAAATGAACACAGCAGGTGACTGAGTGATTATGACTTCTGTTTCAGAGCTCATTTTTTAAAACATCCACTATTTAATGCTTGCTGATTGCCATCACTAACATTCCCTTGTTTTTAATACACTCTTCCTCTTATTCACTAACTGAATTCTGCTCTGTATCCAGAGAGTCCACTTAAAGAAAATCTGCAGCTAAGTTTCAATTCCCTAGACAGCAAGAAGACTTACTACAATACTAATGTTCAAAGACATATTTAGAATCCTCTGTTTTTCTATTCCAGATGTAAATTTTTAAAAAAATGGTTTGAAAAATGATTCTTAATAATAAGAGTGAAATGAAAGGGAGCTACTGCCAACCAGATTCTACTTCATCTAAAATATGCCCCCATATGGGTGTCCTGAGGAAATGTTATAGCAGTAGAAGCAATTACTCTCCTATTCTGAAAAGTTATAAAAACAAAGCTAAACAAAATAAGAACAGCAAAACAGGTCACAAGCAAATCAACTCTCCCAGCATAGCCCCTCTATTGATATTTCTGGGATTGTCCTGAAATTCTGAATATCCTGTCTTTTGATTATAAAAGGAAATCCTGGATTTTATTAGTTTATAACCTAAATGCAAAGGATAAAAACAGTAATGTGTTACACTCTGAAGTCTTCTAAGGTTCTCAAATACCATGCACACACTCTGCCCTTTATCTGACTGAAGTGCAATAGTACTTGGCAACAGCTCTTTGACAAAAGATGGAGGTGTGTATCCAAAATTCTAATCTCAGAGGATATGGGTGTTAGCCCATCTTTAAAGAGATATTTTTACAGTAACTAGAAATTCAGGAGCCTCCAGTAATGCTACAAGGTTGTCTCTTCATCCATTGAATCCTCAAGTGCTTTATCACTTGTCATTTTGAATATGGTCATTAATCAGAACAATTTGCACTTGAGCTGACTTGTAACCTATCAGCTTTTTACAAACATAACAAGCTACATCAATAAAATGCAGCTGTTACAAAGTGAAATGAGGCTGTTCATCATCATATGAGTAGCAGGCTAAAACAGGAAGATAAAGATGACTACTATACCCAGTTGAAAATGCTGGCATCATTTTCCTCTTCTTAAACTCAATTTGATATCTCACGTATAAGTATCAGGTGCAGAGGGAATAAACATTCAAGGGCCATTATTGAAAAACACAGAGATAGGTGTCAAAAATTGAATAGGCATATAGAAGTTTACGTGAGGATTATACAGAAGGGCTAAGTTTGTATCTATATAGAACAAACAGTCCTAATTGGTGTTTTTTTTGTTGTTGTTGCTAATTGCAAAAACCAGCTATTGTAAGCAATGTTGGTTAAATCCCATGGAAAACTGCTCATCTCACTTCATACCAACCTGGAAGCTGAATTTAGTACCTGGAAACACCCTGGGCATCCAGATATATCCAGCCCTTCAACATACTAGCTACACACATAAAAAGATATGTTATTTCAAATTCTGTGGGGAGATGGCAAAGAGAGCTTATATTCCATACAGCATGGCCAAATTTCCATCATTTCCCCAAATATTCTCTCTCAGTGCATCAGTCTCTGTCTTCTCTACAAATCCTGCTCTTCTAGCACTTCCAACAAATCTCTAGGACTGAGACCTGAGTCCCTTTTCTCATGCAGAACAGTTGAGGTCTCTAACTCTCCAGCCTGTTGTGTTTCACCAATGCAGCAAGGTGCCCACCTCCTTGGAAAGCAGGGAAAATTATAAATAATAATTTTATCTTTTCACAGTTTTAGGGATTTGCAACTGTCTCAAGAGCAGGAATGCTAAGTTAACCTTAAAAAGGAATTGGATCCAAAAATAGGGAAACCACCAGAAACATTAGGAAACTTCAGTCTTGTCTCAGCTTCTCTCTGTTCATTTGCTTTACTCTTCAGTCTAGTTTTCCCTCCCTCTCCTAATCTCTCTTGTTCTACAAAAAGTGAAGGCTTCCAGAGAAAGGGATCTTTGTTATGCAGATAAGTGGTTTTCAAGTCTAACTATACATCAGTACAGTTTACAAACATAGATTCCTGAGCCTCACTCACAAAGATTATGATTTTAAAGTCTGGTGGAGTTTTACTATTTATAGTTTTTAAAGCTCCCTAAGTGGCTTAAAGATTAAGCTTCTGAAGCAAAGAGCACCTCCCCCCAAAATACGGCAACATAAATAAGATAGACATGTATTTCTTTCTTACTTAACAGTCCTGACGTGAGTAGCCCAGATAGGCAGAGTAGGTGGGCTCCATCTAATCATTAAAGATCCCAGTTTTCTTCCTTCTTATTCATCCACACAACCAACTAACAAACAAGGAGTAATTTTTTATCAAAGTATAGTTGATGTACAATATTATATAAGTTACAGGTGTACAACACACTCACAATTTTTAAAGGTTATATTCCATTTATAGTTATTATAAAAATATTGCCTATTTTAAACAAGAAGGTTTTTACAAACGTAGTGGCTAGGGTCTCGCCTTGACTCTTGGGTCAAAGTGAGGTCATTGTCATATTCACTTTTCAGCTCTTGGGAAGGTAAAGAATAGACGTTCAAGCCAAACAATTTCTTTATCAGCAATGGGGTAAATATTGCCCATATCACTAACTCCCCCAACCTCTTGTTGAGAACTTGGTCATTTGACTGGGAAGCATAGTCTGTAGATGGACAGAGATGTGCAGGACGACTTGGAGAACATTTGGGGAAAACCCAAGCACCTTACCATACTTCTCAAGTGCTTCTAATGCACAGGCAGGCAGGTTTGGGAAAAACTATACAGAGGAAAGTCATGGTGAATTTCCACCTCCGTCCTTCATTTCATACAATCTCAGCTGTCATACAGAAGTGAGGGCACTCACCTTACAGTCAGAGGATCCATGTGTGAGCCCTAGTTCTGCCATGAATTGTGGGACTTCAAGCAGATCCTTTCATAAAAATATTATATGCCAGGCTTAATGCTAAGTGATTTATATGCATCCTTTCTTTTGACCTTTACAATGTAAGGCACATATTTTTAATCCTATTTTACTAAGAAAATAGGTAAGTTCTCCCACTTCACACTGTGATATATGATCAAAGCTGGACTTCAAACTCAACTTTATCTGAGTCCAAAGCACATCATCTTTCCCTTCTGCCATATTTAACCTCACTGAGTCTCATTTTTTCATAAGTATAAGCGAGATAAAAAATTTACCTCAATGAGTTGCTGTGAGGGTTAAGTAAGCTAATTTTAGGGTGCTGTATAGACCTTAAATACAAACATAAATAAAAGTCATTATTTAACTTTGTATACACAGAAGATTAAACTAATTTGCCATGGTGGGCCTGTGTTTTGAGTTCCTTTCTGGCAGTGGTGATGGATTTGAGCTTGTTCATTCACAATCTCTGGATCTGTCTTCAGTGATCAACAGCACCCATTTATGAGATGACAGTTCAGAGCTATCCTGTGGCCATGGAACTGAATAAAGCCAACTGGCCCACATGGGAATTGAATTAATGATCTGAAACTGATAAGCACCGTACTTAGATAAGCTGAAATAATTAGACGTTGACTGTCATGAAGACACAGACTAAAAATAAGACTCAGGGAAAAGCATCTCTCTTTGCTCCTCTTGTAAGTTCATTCATTTTTAAAGGCTTGCAAATAAAACCAACTGTCTTGCCAGCAAATGCCCTGTTGTCATAAACCAAATTAAAGTGGATTCCAGCACATTTATCCATTTCGTATTCCAGTAGTATTACTACTGAGCCTACCACTTCTTTCACAGAGGCTAAAAATTCCAGCCTGTAGATCATAAGTTGCAGAAAAGCAAAGAATAAAACAAGACACCAAACAGGGTTAAACACATACTCCCCTCCCATCTTATTCCTACCTAACCTCTCCCTACAAACGAGCTGAAATATTTGGGGAAAGAGTAAAAAAATAAATAAATAAAAATAAACACTATTATTGTCCAGTTGGTTTTTATACCACTTTTAAGTATATAACTATATTTATGGGGTTTGGTGTTAAAATTTTTATAAAATAAAATTATTATCCTTTAAAATTGAGGCAAGAAATCTGATCAAAAGTGTCCCCTGGGATGAAGGGAGAGAGTGGCATGGACATATATACACTACCAAATGTAAAACAGATAGTTAGTGGGAAGCAGCTGCACAGCACAGGGAGATCAGCTCGGTGCTTTGTGACCACCTAGAGGGGTGGGATAGGGAGGGTGGGAGGGAGATGCAAGAGGGAGGAGATATGGAGATATATGTGTATGTATAACTGATTCACTTTGTTATAAAGCAGAAACTAATACATCATTGTAAAGCAACTATACTCCAATAAAGATGTTAAAAAAAAGAGTTCCCAAATCTCTGACAATTTCCAAAATAACTAGAATAACTCAAAATAACTCAAATATCCTTAGATTCTCCATAATTGCTCCACCATAAGCATTCAGGGATTGGCCTCAGGATTTTCTCGGTTTTCAGCTCTGTACTAAATTATTTACCAGCTCATAAATTTTTTAAATCTCCCCTTATGAAGGAAAACACCCTGATTTGTTCAGGAGGGAGTGGTTTCATGACCAAACTGAAAATCTCACTATCTCCTACCTCCACCCCGAGCAGTGTGTTTTGCCAACAAGCTACCCTTACATATATACCACAGGAAGGGAAATGGAAAAAAAAATACTTTTCCCTCAGTTTAAAGAATCTCTACTGTCTAAAAAAAAACCAAACCTCTCCTCCCAAAATGAGTCTATCACATTTATATACCAAGTATTATTATTTCCCATGAAAGATATGAAGAAAACCTGATAAAATCAAGAAAAATTTAAAAATTGATTTAAAAAGCAAGTTTTGATACTGAGAGAATCTAAAATTTCAAATTCAACAAAAAGTAAGTTGCCTTTTCACTTTAGCTAGGTGAGAATCCTCTATACCAGACTAAGGAAAGCAAAAAACTTTCCCTTTCTTAATGGGTTATAAACAGAAGAGATCTGGAACTTGTATTATACCTCAGTTTTCACAGATCTTGTCAGAGTGATTTTAAACAACAGGATTTTTTGCTGAACCACATATAGTTAGGAACATATTCTATGTAGTGACTATTGTACTAGCTACTTGCCTGCTCATTTGTGAATTCATTTCTAAATATTGAGATTAATCTATGAATCGAGGTGAGTCAAAAAATTTTCCAGGTTATGATATAAAATATTGAGCAACTATTAAATTCTCTGAAGAAGCAACTAAAACACTTCAGTTAGTTGTGATGTTTCTAAGTCTATTCAACGGCAATGCTGAAAAACTGATTAAATGATTAAATCTCCCTGAAAACACAATGGCACTAGAAAGGAACAATCAGTGACTCCCAGTGCTGCTCTATGTACAGTAGATCCTAAGAAACTAGAAATGCAGACTTTTCATAACAATCACTAAAGCATTAGAAGAATATTTATAAATTTACAGATGTCTTCAGCTAAAGTAAGAACATTTTTTTTCCTAGGACAGGAAAAAAAAAACCTAAATGACTCAAGTTTTCTTTTTTCTTTTTTTTTTTTCTCTTTTTTTTTGACAAAGATCGGGTTCTTTAACATAGTTCTTTTACAAAGAATCACAAAACAGAAATCTTAAGAACTAGGGCTCTTGGTCATTCCTGAAAGGTTTAGCAACATGTATATATGTAGAAAATAGGAAAATGCACTGATCCTAAGTGTAAAACTCAATGAATATCCTCAAAGTAAACACACCTGTGTAACTTTATCAACATCGAGAAGTAAAACTTCTTGTTATCAACACTCCAGAAGACTCCTTTCGCCTCTATCTTTTTTCCCCCCAAAGATAACCACTAGTCAGAATAGTTTTGCCTCTTTTTGAACTTTATCTTAATGGAATCATATGCTATGTACCCTTTTGCATATGCCTTAGTCTGTGCAATATTATGGTTGTGAGATTCATCCATGTTATTTCATGTAGCAATATTTCAGTCATTCCCACTGCTGTATAGTATTCCATTGTATAAATATACCATACACTTCAATCTATTCCACCATATTTTGGTTAGTTTTAGGTTTGGGCTGTTACAAATAGTGATATCATGAAAATTCTTGTACATAGAGTATGGTCAAAAATACATGTTCATTGTGGTCAGAATGTTTGTGTTCCCCCCAAATTCATACATTGAAATCCTAATACCCAATGTGATAGTATTAGGAGATGGGGCCTTTGTGTGGTGTTTAGGTCATGAGGGTGAAACCCTCATGAGTAGGATTATGTTTTTATAAAAGACCTCACAGAGCTCCTTTGTCCCTTCCACCACATGAGGATTCAATGAAAGTTTGAGACCCAAAAAAGGGCCCTCATGCTGGCATGCTGGCACCCTTATCTCAGACTTTCAACCCCCAAAACTATGAGAAATAAATTTCTGTGTTTTATAAGCTATCCAGTCTGTGGTATTTTGTTATAGCAGCCAAAAAAGACTTCAGTTGAGTATATAGTTACAACTGGACTTATGGGGTCATGGAATATGATTACATTCATCTTTATTAGATACTCCCAGTTTTGAAAAGTGGTTTTACCAATGTACACTCCCACCAGCAATGTATGAGAATTCTAGGTGCTCCAAATCCTTGCCACTACTTGGTATTGTGTCTTTTTTTTTAAGCCATCTTCTAGATGTGACATGGCATCATAATGTGGTTTTAAATTGCATATGCAATTAGGGATTAACATAATACTTAATGATTAATAAAGTTGAGCATCTTTTCATATGTTCATAAGCCTTTTGAATGTTTACTTTCTGAAAACTTGTTCAAATATTTTTACCCTTTTTTATTGTTTTCTTTTTCTTACTACTGTGTTGTTTTTATGTATTTTGAACAACAGTCTTTTAATTGGAAATACATATTGCAAATATGTTCTCCACTCTGCCCCTTGCCTGAAATTCACCAAATGACATCTTCTGAGGAAGGGAACTTCTTAATATTAGCATAGTTCAATTTATCAATCTTTCCCTTTATGGTTAGCACTCCATTCCAGCTACACAGGACCCTTGCTGTTCCCCAATAATGCTGACATCTCCCCACTTCTTCAGTTCCTACTTGCATAGATGTATTCACTCCCTTCAGGTTTTTTTGTTCAAATGTGCCCTTGTCAGAGCACAGGTCTGGGCCAGGTGCTATGTGGTCCATTTATGTAAAATGAGAACCATTACCTACCTTGCCCTGCCCCCAGTATTCCCTACCCCCTATGCTCTGCTTTATTTTCTTCTTATCACCCATAACCACCTGATGTATTATTTGTTTACTTTCTCTCTCCCCCACCCACACACTATAATATCAGCTCAATGAGGGCATAAAATGTGCCTGTTATGATCAATCCTCTGGGCCCCAAACAGTACCTGGTACCTAATAGGTATTCAAAGAAATTTTTTTTGCTGAATGAATAAACTGTGTCTACATATGAATTTATTTTCATTTATCTGTCTCACAACTGTGTGCTTTTTCTATCTGGGTATTCAAATCTTCCTTCAATTTTGAAAATTTTCAACTATTATATCTTCTAATTCACCTCTCCCTTATTTTCTCTACTGCATTTCATATTAAATACATGTTGGAGGTTTTAGATCCATCATTCACATCTTTAAACTTCTCTTAAATATTTCCTATTTCTATCTCACTACACTACATTCTGGATGATTTCCTCAGAGCTGTTGTCCAGTTCAATAATTCTCTCTTTAACCTTGTTTAGTCTACTGTTAATTCATCTATCAAGATTTTTATTTCAATAACTACATTTTCTATTTCTATAATATTTTGGGGGGTGATTTTCAATCTGCCTGTTGTGTTATTCAATGTAGTGCTCTTACTTTGTCAATTACCTTATTTCTCGAAAGAGAACTTTGAACATTTTAGGCATACTTCCTTCAGAGATTTTCTTAGATAGGTCTTATTCTCCTCAAGTATGAATATTCACATTTGTTTTGTCTGCTTACTCTATCTCATTTCATTATTTACAATGATTTTCATATGCAGCGGGAGTCATCATGTACAAAAATTCCACGTGTCCTAGGTTATAGAAGTTTACCCCTATGGATCAACTTTATAATTTCTTCTAGTAAAGTCCTTTAAGGTTCACTGGTTTCAGAACAGTTTCTATGACACTCACTTAGCTCCATATTTCTGTACCATCTGGGAAATGAATTTTGGCTACCTACCAATGTACATCTTGGGCCAGGATAGAGGGATTTGGCCAACTCTGCTATTTTAAAAGTAAAAGGCATCCTCAACCTCTAGCAGGACACTATACTGGGGTTTCATACAGAGCCCCAGTTACTGACAGGAGTATGGCATTTTCTTTGTGCACATATTTCTCTTGGAGACTTTACAAGATACTGTTGTGACCAGATAGGATTTTTATACATTGTGATCCTGTGTCCAGGACTGATATCATTTCTCAAACACTCTTCTCACTGATGACCAGAACATCTAGTTGGAAATATCCAGTAGGTAGTTGAAAATTAAGCACAAGTGCTCAGAAGGCAAGTCAAAAGTCAGAGAAAAATGTTTATGTGTCTATCCACAATTAATAAAATATTTGGAACTATGTATTCTATTGCAACCCAATAACGTAATTACTGTTTTCTTTTAAAATCAGAAGACAGTACAAGTTAAAAAACAAGCAAATTCCTTTTGGTTCTCTCTTGCACTCAAAATTTTAACAAACACAGTCTATTTTATGTGGAATGCTCTTCTGCATTTGTTAGTGTGACAGTCATTCCCAAGTAAAGTCTGAGCATTTGTGTGTAAAAAAGAGAATCAGAGAGTGGGAGAGGTCAATAGCCAAATGATCCATGAGAAAAATCACAAGTTTTTGGAAATATAATTTACCATAGTAATGATATGTTGCATTTCATATACAAAATTATTATTAGTTAACTTCCCTGGGTTTTTTTTTTGGCTGTTTATTTACTACTAGTGGTAAATTTGTCTTGATACATTTCCTCTCTTGCCAGGTTTATGTTGTGAATGACAGCATGAGTTTATAAAACAATTGGATAAGGTTTAGGAACAGTGGGTAACTATAGAACAGTAAGTACAAAGCTGGTTAACTCTGCTAAGGTTCTGTACCTTGAGCCAGGCCTCATTAGTAACTTAGCCAATTGAGCTAACTAGGTATAAGCAGAAAACTTTTTTTTAAGAACAAAACTTACTATGTTGCAGTAAACAAGGCAGGCTGTCAACAGCACCTTAGCAGATTCTGATGATTCTCTAGACAGAGATAATTCTGTCTGCATTATCCATTGTTGTAAAAACACCAGGTAGTTGGTATCTGAGCCTGCTTCATGAAGAAAGAAAAAAAAGTGTTTAAAGATGGAAACACAGGAGGCAGTAAACAAACAGCACAAGCCACCAACAGTATTTTTGGTGGGATACTTTTGTGTTTCATAGCATAGATTTGCACATCAGAATTACTGGTGTCATTCATCATTACAAATGTTTTTCTTAATAACTTCTAGGGAGGAAAATAGGATTGGTATTTCCTGTACCCAAAACACATATGAAAGTGAAGAGGAAATGTGAATCTAGAACATGTCTTCTTGTAACAGGGATCAGCCTTTATGTCAAGCTTGACCATTTCAAAGACCTCATATAAAGCAGCCAAAATAAAGACTGTGTATATGCAGTAGAGTTGAGATACCAAATTCAAACTTTCTTATTTCTAGTCTCTTGCCAATATTAGCTAGAGTATTTTAAAGAATTCTTTGGTAAGTCATTAGAATGATAGTCCATTGCTTCCTAAATTATCTAAGAATGTAATGTGGAACTGTATAATAACTAGCTTCTTATATAGGTTCTTTTCTTCATGTCCTATATGTTCTTTGGCTGAAGAAACAACAGATTAAAGAAATTAAGAGTGGACAAAACTTAGTAATGGCTGTCATTCCGGTAGCTTTGTTTAATTGAGTTCCATAAAACCATAACAAAGAACATTATGTGCTGTAATTAGGCCTGCAATGGCTATAAAAACCTTGGCTAGAATGTGGTTGTTGCATTCATTACATTTCTTATTCAGGTTACTTCAAATTAAGCAATGTAGTGAACTGTGTTAAGATCTCATGATTTATTTGTACCAGCCCTCAATTTGAGGATAATATGTTACTACTCATCCCAACATTCCCAAATACATTTTTATTTCACTTATTTTCTTTCTCTTCTTCCTTCATGTTATCTCCTATAAGTTTACTGAGTACAGTTTATCATATTCATTCATTCAACTGTTATGTATCTAATGCCCAAAAGTGAATTGGCCTCTACACTCAGGAACAGGAAGAAATTATCAGCAAAAAACAAAAATAGTCCTTAATGTCAAAGATTACAGTTGGAGTGGGGGCAGGGAAGACAATCAAATAACTACATAGAAGTTACAGAAGTTACCAACTTATAGAAGTTGATAACTGCTATAAAGTGAGAAGGACATGGTAATGTAAGAATTTATAATAAGGAAATTTGACATAATCAGAAAGGGCTTTCCCAAGAAAGTCACCCTTGTATTGATATGAGAAGGATGACTAGCAGTTATCCAGGTACAAAAAGGAAGAAAGACAGATGAGCATGTGCAAATATCCTACAAAAGCTTCCTAATGACAGGTACTAGAGTTGCAAAAATGTAGACAAATTGGTCTTATTCCTAAGGCTAAAGCAAATATGCCCCTATTTCTAACTTGTCAGGGTCAAATGATTTCAGGATTGGATGCAGGAGAAATCATCTGTTTTGTCATTACATTCTTTGATTTCTAAGTCATTTTTGGCAGAAGAAAGAAAGAACAAAGCTCTAAGTCTACTGTAGTTAAATTGAAAGTCTCTTTAATCACCCAGGACACAGATACAGAACTTTTGCACATGCTAACTACAGAGCTTGGTGCACATGAGTTTTCTCTTTATTTTTATTCTCTGCATTATGCTTAGTACCTAGTTACAAATAAAACATAATGGGTTATTTTGGTTTGATGTGTGATTATACTATAGTTTGCATTTTATTTCTATAATTTGTGAACATTTATAGTAGCAAAGCATTTTAAGATAAAATGTAGAGGAAAGTGATTGTTATCAGTTTAGTATAAAAATAAATTTCTTCCTAGAATACAAATGATAGCATTATTGTGAACAATTATCAATCTGAGCCATCTCAAACTGCTTTAGAAATTACTGGCTTTGGGGCTTCCCTGGTGGCACAGTGGTTGAGAGTCCGTCCGCCGATACAGGGGACACGGGTTCATGCCCCGGTCTGGGAAGATCCCACATGCCGCGGAGTGGCTGGGCCAGTGAGCCATGGCCACTGAGCCTGCGCGTCCGGAGCCTGTGCTCCGCAACGGGAGAGGCCACAACAGTGAGAGGCCCGCATACCGCAAAAAAAAAAAAAAAACCTAAATACTAGAGAAGTGCAAATGAAGAAAAAGTTTGGTTCAGTAGGTAATGAGAATGAATAAGACCTGAACACTACAAAGAAACAAAATTTTCTAGCATTCTTATGTACATATATGTATATATGTGTATATATATGCATACACATACACACATTGTATATATATAGAGAGAGAGAGAGAAAAGAGAGGTTTACAGTGCCTCAGATGTTAATTATAATTTGGGGTAAGTTAATTCACTATCTTCCTCCAATTAGTAAATGGTTAACTTCTCACGTATCTATGTTTATTGACCAGTAATTCAAATGGATCATATCAGAAAAATAAAACTTACTATTAAGCCTCTGGATAGCTATTAAGGCCCTAAATAGACAACATATGTATTCAGAAGGAAGGAAGGAAAGAATAACTTTAAATAAATAACAAATAAATAATACTCAAAAATCATCTTTATCTACTGAATAGTTACATTACATTCATTCATTAACAAATTCATTAGACTCCTCCTGCACTAAGCACTGGGAGATCCTGGCAAAAAAACACAAAGTTCTTAATACAACGGTACTGAACAATTTTTAGAATTGTACAATAACTGATACATATTTTTCTTTAGAGCTCAGACTGATCCAAGAACACATAAAAGCTTTGCTAGTTCTGATTATTCCTCCTTTCCAAATACCATCAACACACCCTTTCTGACACGTCATCACCATCATTGGCTTTGTATAATAATATGACAAAGAATTTCATAAACATAGCCTACCACTACCCTATGGGATTTTATAAGTCAATAAACATAGGCTAATAATAATTATTTATATTTACATGTTATTTCACAATTCAAAAAGTGATTCACACACAATATCTCATTTGGTTTATGTGTACTGCTACAGTTATGCATATAGATATATGATGATAAAATGACAAATGTCTATGAAGAGCAACAGAATAAAAACTTCTAAGTAAGACACACATGAAAAGCAAGGCATACATCCAATGCAATTCAAAACTGAAGAAGGATGGGGCAAAGCACTATGATCCATACAGAAATAGATGAGATATCAGGATGTACTTAACTTAGAGAAAGGGTCCACGTAACAGGTTAAGATAAAGGAAGTACAAGAAGACATTCCAAGGAAAAAGTGCTACTTTGGAAAAGGCACAGAATTTTATAATATAAATTTATGCTAAGGTTTACAACCATGTGGCTTGTCTCACTCCATGTTGCCTACAAAATTGCTGTTGGGATCAATAACAGATTCTATGAATGAACACAATATAGTTCACCCAATATTTCCATCTCACCTCTTTTATTTCAGGTTTTTTAAATCATTTAAGTGTAGTTAAAAGAAGTTGACAAGCAAAGCCATCCAAACATTCCTATAACTAATTTTGTTTCCCAACATGTGATGTAAGACCCGTGAATCACAGTAAGTAACTCAAATAAGTGATCCAGTGTCATTCTGACTATGAGAACAGGTCATCTGTTCATTGTCCTTGAAAGCTAAACACTGCTCTGGCTTAACTTTTTTACAACAGTGATTATTCACTTTGGCAAGCATTGCATTTATTGTTTGTTTCATCACTATAAAGATTCTATTTTGGTATCCGAATGCTGTATATTTTCTTCTCTGGCATTGTATGAGCATTCATTGCTCTTCATAATATGGGAAATTTATTCAGTGCCAATTAGAAGAATAAACTGCAAGATGGCAATGGCTCTGTTACATCAGAAATCATACACAAACTAGTTTCTTCCTGCTATTAACCGGTTACAAAGAAATTGCTTCAATAAATTTTCTCTCTCAAATTTCAAATAATGATTAGTTTAAACTATATGATTGCCAATATTCAATTGTTTGACTTAAAAAATGGCAAATTCATAGGGTCCTACCTAATGTAATGAGCCAGAGAGTCCTCACACATTACTCCCTAATTAAAAGTTAGCCCAATATCTGCTATCTTCACCCCTATATTCACTGCAGTATCATTTATAATAGGCAAGACATGGAAACAACCTAAAGTGTCCACCGATGGATAAATGCATAAAGCGAATGTGGTATGTGTATGTGTGTGTGTGTATATGTATATATATATATATATATTCATCCATAAAAAGAGGGAAATCCTGCCATTTGTGACAACATAGATGGACCCTGAGGGCATTATGTTAAGTGAAATAAATCAAGCAAAGAAAGGCAAATATTGTAAGATCTCACTTATATGTGCAACCTAAAAAAGCTGAACTCATAGAAACAGAGAGTAGATTAGTGGTTGCCAGGGGCTAGAGGCTGGAGAAATGGGGAGATATTGGTCAACTGATACAAACTTCCATCCTAGGATGAATAAGATCTGGGGATCTAATGCACAGTATGATGACTACAGTTAACAATACTGCATTGTACATTTAAAAGTTGCTACGAGAGTACACCTTAAATGTTCTCACCATAACAGCAACCAAAAAACAGTAATTATTTGAGCTGAAGTGTTAACTTACATTATTGTGGTAATCAATTTTGCAATATATATGTATCAAATCATCACACTGTAGACCTTAAAATTACACAATGTTATATGTCAATTAAAGCTCAGTATAGCCAGCTCCGGATTCCCACATGCTGGTGGGGGTCAGTTGCAGGGGTCTAGGCTGGCATCTTGCACACGCAGAGCCACAGAGGCCAGGGCTGGCTGCCAGTGTAGATCCCAGGCCCCGGGCGGGGTAAAGAGTGGGAGGGACATGTGAACACAAAAACCTGTGGGGCCAAAACCCAGTAAAATCTGCAAAGGGTCTGCAGTGGCTCTGCTGGTTGTTGGTTTCTTTAGTGGCTTAAGCTGCTGGGGTTCCCTCTGAAGAGCAGGTCAATGGGAGCCTCAGTAACTCCCACTGCATGGCTGATGGCCCCTGCCCCTCTTCCTTGTTCCTAGTTGTCACTACATGTCTTAGCTACACTGGTCTGTGCTGGGGTGAAGCCAAAAGCAAGTCGTTCATATGGTCCCTAAAAGGCTGGGAAGCTGGTGGCTTGCCCTTCTCTGTCTTTCCTGGCCAGGGCAACTCTTTCTAGCTGGGAAGTTCCCTCTTTGCACTGAGCAGTGCTGCCTGGGGAATGGGATGATGCAAGGCAAACTGAAGCTGTTCTTCCTTCCCTCTGTGTGTTGTTATTCTCAGGGGCTTTTGTTCCACTGTGCTATTGAAGTTTCATAAGTCAACTCCTGAGATGTCCCAGAGCTGTTTTTGTTGGTTGATAGCTGTCTAACTGTTGATCTTTGTGAGGGAATGCTGATCTTTGTGGGAGAGTGTCCTACTCTGCCATCTTCATGACGTCATTCCTTAATATTCCTATTCCAATGAAAATACAATCACATAAACTTTAGATTTTAAATATTTTATATTTAAATAAATTCTACTTTAAGTCAATTATTTTTAACATAGAATTTTATGAGTTTTGTCAACTTCCTGAATGACCTTCAAAATTCTTCATCTAGGGAAAATTAGAAGCTTTAAGCACACTGTCTTTTTTTTTTTTTTTTTTCTTTTTTTTGTGGTATGCGGGCCTCTCACTGTTGTGGCCTCTCCCGTTGCGGAGCACAGGCTCCGGATGCGCAGGCTCAGCGGCCATGGCTCACAGGCCCAGCTGCTCCGCGGCATATGGGATCCTCCCAGACCGGGGCACGAACCCGTATCCCCTGCATCGGCAGGCGGACTCTCAACCACTGCGCCACCAGGGAGGCCCCAAGCACACTGTCTTGAGAATGTGTGAATTATGAAAATTAATAGATGGTATATTTATTTATATTAAACTTCATGCCTAAGAGAATGAGCTGTGAGCCTATGGTATTTAGAAAAGGCATAAGTGAGAACCTTTGTACAAAGAAAGCTATGATCAGGAGCTGTAGATTTAAGTTTCATTTTAACTAGGTAGCTATAAAAAAATTATATAGGACGTTATCCTCTTTTGAAAGGAGATATTTTAGCAAACAATATGTAATGCATACAGTTATGCTGAAAACTAAAGAATCCCCTTTTTTGACAGGGTTACTTAACTTGTACATCAGGAAAATGCAGTGGACATGATGTATCTAGACTTTATCAAGGCCAAAAGGCTTGACAAAGTCTTTTTTAATACCCTTGTGAAAGAGATAGAGAAAAAGCGATTGAATGCTAATACAACTGGGCAGATTTGAAATAAATTGAAAAGCCATTTCTTGAGGACACTGATTAATGAAATGATGTCACAGTCTGTGGACTCTACCTTCAGCCTTGTCTTGTTGAACAATTTTATCAATGACTTGAATGAAGGCAGAAAATATATGTGTATTACATTTGCAGAGGATACAAAACTTGGAAGGATAAGGAATAAGTTGGAAGACAGTATACCAGTATCATGAGCCAAAAAGACCTTGACAGGCTAGAGAGATGGGCCAAACCTGACAAGATCGAATTTAATAAGGATAAATGCAAGGTCAGTACAACAATAACAAGAAAAAGAAAAGAAAAGAGCCTTGCTATTCAAGCACAGGCAGAGGGAGCTGTGGCGTAAGGGCAGCAGGTGAAATGAGGAATTTAGTCAAGTTCACGGTGAGCTTACCATTAGTCAACAGTGTGAACTGTGATTAAGGACTTGCTCTTCAAAGTCAAAAAGAAGGAAGGATAAAGTCCTGGATCTGGCTTGCATTATGGATTAAGCTTAGCAAACTACTTAATCTCTCCAAAGCTTAGTTCCCTTATGTGTAAAATGAGAGTGATGATATTAAGCAAAATCTCCAATGTGAAATCTACTATGTTAATTCTTTTATGTAAGTCCTGAACCTTAATTCTTGAATCTTAATGATTACCAAGACTTTCCTTAAATATACCATAGCTTCTTGTTCCCGTCTTTTAATGGGAAGAGAAGTGAAAAGGAAGACATGAGGAGGTAAAGGCAGGGATGGAAAAGAAGACAAGAGAAGGGAGAAATTAACCAACATTAATTGAGCAACTACTTTGGTTCAGGCACTGTGTAAGATACTCCATGTATATGAACTCATGTAATGCACATAACTAAATATAACAAAGATGTCATCATTTCCATTTTAGACATGAGAAAACTGAAGCCTTGAAGGAGTTTTCCCAAAGTCAAATCGCAGAAATTAACACAATTGGACTTTGTATACAGGTCTACACTCCATGACCCAGACTCTCTGTACCAACCTCCTTCACCTCAAAAAGGACTTCTTTGTGATCACCTAATGACAACTATCCTGAATATTCTTTCATTCTATCTGCATGGTCTGAAATTCAACTTAAAATATTGCTCTATTACCACATTTATATTAATGTTATCTAGTTTGGTTCAATCTGTGAGAATTTTATTTCAACACATTAAATTATGTCTATGACTCAACTTGCCTATATAAAGCAAGTCAGTAGGCACAGTGACAATCTAGAGAGTCCTCCCACTTCTTTAACAGGAACCTTCCCATAACTGGTTCCTAAAAAGCTTTCTTCTCTGAGTCTTTTTTTAAAATCTAATTTTGCTTCCTTTGTGTTTTGTTTAAGTCATTTCTTTTGTCTCTTTATTTTCCACCTATTGCATATGAGCACGCCAGCCACAGCAGAACTACTTCTTATATAAACTTAAAGGGAAAAAAAGAAAAAAGTATTTCAAAAATGCAAAGCTATGCACTTGCAGTTTATCACCTATACCAAAAGAGTTTGGAAAGAGGCCATTAAGGGAAAGATACAGGAAGAACATTATTTGTCATCCACTGTCAAAGCCCTGTGCCACCGACATGCTGCCATCCTTCAAAACCCAAGTCAAACATCATATTTCCTGTGAAGTTCTGCCTGACCACGTCCCCACCTCAGGTGAGATTTGATCACACTTTCCTTTGCTCCACGCCTTTTCATACCTCTTATATAACACAAATTACACTGTATTGCAAATATTTGCTGATGTAACAGGACGATAAATTATAAGTTTCAATGGAGACCCCAACACAATAGATGTTACATTCCAAAGGAGTGGCTAGATCACGTATAGAATTTTTTAAATAGTTCACTAGAAACAATGCCTGTAACCCTCTGCCATATCAACAATATTTTAAAAAATAAAAATGGAGACAAGAGACGGACTTTCTGAGTGGGTTTCTTTCTAAAACTGTGCTTGGAGTCACATCTTCCTTGGGGGTGGGGAAGCTCTCAAGCCTCATGAGGGAGCATCAGTGAGTCTGCTCTTGAAACTCAGCATGTGAGCCCTGAAGTTGGAAGGAGCACAGTGGACTGGAATCTGACTCCCACCAAGATCAGGCAACAGAAATGGGCTGATAAGCTGCAATTATCTTAGAGTGTTCCTGCTATGTGTAGGGACCAGTGTGCAATCCCAGTGTTTACTGGGGCAAGGCATTTTCCAACCTATTACATTCTGGCTTCTAAGTCTACTTTATAGAAAATGCTCTTTTAAAAGTTGCCAGTGACTATTTTCCATACTGAAAAATTCGACGCACTCTTCTAAATCCTTGTGATGACTCAACATTTCTAAATGACTTAGTGTTTGCTTTTATATTCAAACTTTCACCTTCCTTGGTTTCTGTGATCATTCAATGAGGTATTGTGCAAAGACCATGAGCCTTGAAGTCAAACGAACCTAAATTTGATTTAATACAATCAGTAAGGGTTTACAGAATGCACAGTCTGTGCCAGGGACTAAATTAGGTTCTGGAGATCAATGGTAAAGGCAGACATGAATCAACATGCCCTCACTGTGTTTAATATTTAACCCAGCTGTAGCATTTCCCAGCCATATTAACATTAGAAAACTTACTAAATTGTTTGAGCGGAATCTTGCTCACCTATAAAAGGAGAATAATACTACCTATTTCATGAGAAATATTATGATGACTAAATGAGGCAAATTATGTAAATTGCCAATTAGTCTCTATCAGACATATAATAGTCATTCAATAAACGTTCAAGCCTTTCACCATGCCCTCCCTCTCTACCACTTTGCCCATTTCCTGCATATCCTTGTCTCCTCTACTGCTTCTGCTCCACTCATTCTTTAATTATCTCAGTCCCACTCTAGCAAGCAGGCATGAGATGTCTGCATTCCCTAAAGCATTCTCAGCTCTGTCTTTCCTCTTTATTTTCTCCCTAAGGGACCTTACTTACTCCCTTGGCATCAACTACCGCATCTATGTAATTGCTGCTCCAAGCTATGTCTTTAAATGAGATCTCTCCTCAGTTTCCATCCCACATTTTCATGATGCCTCTATCTCAGTGTGTGTAAAAGTAAACTTACGCTACTCACCTGAAATCTATTCCAATGCTCATACCACTGATATGAATTATATTTATTTCAACAAGCATTTATTAAACATCCATTGTATACAAGAAACTTGTCTTGGGCTAGAGACTCTCCTGTCACTATCTGAACTTAAAAATACTCAAGTAAATATTTAAGATAGGGCCAGTGTCCTTCATTAGCTGAACTCTCACTATTTGCTCTCAGAAACTCAGGAACAAATAAGACCTGATCAGCAAGGGATAATAGTATCTATAAAACATTATAATTTATACATAATAGGTAATCAATGAATCTTTACTTAGCTAAATTCTATTTAAATTAATGGTATAAGCAGAAAAAGTATTAAAGTACAAGTCATGCTGGGAATGATAAATAACCCAGAAGCACAGATGAGCAGAAAGTGAGTAATATACCTTAAAAGGTAGATTGAGATCAATTTTGGAAAGCTTTAATGCAAAAACAAGTGGTCTGACATTTATCTAATAATGTTATCTAATGAATAAGGTTTGTCTAATTAATCTAATGTAATGGAAAACCACCAGAAGTTTTGGTGTAAGTGAAAAGCACTATCACAGCTATTAATTTTTTCTGTTTGTACCATGAACTTGAGAAACTATATGCAGAGAAATGACTGAAGCATTATTGCAATGAAAACATACATCCAAACAAAGATCTGCATGCAAATATTTGCAGCAGGCTTTTTCATTATAGCCAAAAATGGAAACCTCCAAATATCCATCAACTAGTCAATGGATAAACAAACTGCAGGGCAATCATATATGGAATACTATTCAGCAATAAAAAAGGAAAGAACTACACTAACACGTGTGACATGAATGAATCTCAAAAGCATTCTCCCAAGTGCAAGTAGCCTCATTAAAATGCTTCCATACTGAATGATTTCATTTATGTGACTTTATAGAAAAGGCAAAATCATAAGGACAGAAAAACAGATCAGCAGTTGCCAGGGGCTAGAGGTCAGGGGAGTGGAGGAGGAAGTGACTGCACACTGATTGCCATATTTTGGGATGATGCAGATGTTCTATATTGACTGTAGCAGTGATTACACAACTGTATACATGTGTCAAATTTTATTAAAATGTACACTTTAAAAGAGTGAATTTTAGGGCTTCCCTGGTGGTGCAGTGGTTGAGAGTCCGCCTGCCTATGCAGGGGACATGGGTTCATGCCCCGGTCTGGGAGGATCCCACGTGTTGCGGAGCCGCTGGGCCCGTGAGCCATGGCCGCTGGGCCTGCGCATCCAGAGCCTGTGCTCCGCAGCAGGAGAGGCCACAGCAGTGAGAGGCCCGTGTACCACAAAAAAAAAAAAAAAAAAAAAAAAAAAGAGTGAATTTTATAATATGTAATTATACCTGGATAAACCTATAAAAAAGATCCAAATTAAATCTGATGGTAGTGTGACTGGAAATTAAGAGACTGATTCAAAATACATCGAAAATGAATAAATGATAGATGTCAGCAACTAACTGCACATAAAATCAAAGGAGTAACTTTCTTCTGAAAGTATGGTGGAATCACGAAAAAGAAAGGAAGAAAGGAAGAAAGAATCCAGGAAAAGGAAGTGATTTGGGAAGTGGATTTTTTTCTTCAGAATTTGTAAGATGTAATTGACATAAAGTTTACGGTGTACAGGATGAAGATTTGAATATGTATATATTGTAAAATGACTGCCACATAGGGTTAATTAACACCTTCATCACCTCATATAATAACCCTTTTTGTTATTGCAAGAACATTTAAGATCTACTCTCTTAGCAAGTTTCATATATATAATACGGTGTTGTTAACTGTAACTACAATGCTGTTCATTAGACCCTCAAAACTTATTCAGCTTACAACTGAAAGTTTATACCCTTTGACTAACATCTCATTTCCCCCACATCTTCAGCTTCTGGTAACCACCATTCTACCCTCTGTATCTATCATTTTTTTCAGATTCCACACATAGGTGAGATTTTACAGTATTTTTCTTTGCCTATCTGACTTACGTGACTTACCATAATGCCCTCGAGGTCCACCGATGTTGTCACAAATAACAGAATTTCCTTCTTTTTGTGGCTGAACAATATTCCATTGTACAAATGGAACATTACTCAGCCATAAAACGGAATGAAACTGGATCATTTGTAGAGACATGGATGGACCTAGAGACTGTCATACAGAGTGAAGTAAGTCAGAAAGAGAAAAACAAACATTGTATATTAATGCATATATGAGGAATCCAGACAAATGGTACAGATGAACCTGTTTTCAAGGCAGAAATAGAGACGCAGACATAGAGAACAAACATATGGACACCAAGGGGGGAAAGGGGTGGGGGGGGTGGGAGGAATTGGGAGATTGAGACTGACATACATACACTAATATGTATAAAATAAATAACTAATGAGAACTTGCTGTACAGAACAGGTAACTCTACTCAATGCTCTGTGGTGACCTAAGTGGGAAGGAATTCAAAAAAGAGGGGATACATGTATACATATAGTTGATTCACTTCACTGTGCAATAGAAACTAACACAACATTGTAAAACAACTATAACCCAATTTAAAAAAAAAAAGGAAAAAGGAACAAAAATTCTCTGATTCAATATTTTCTTAGGTCAGTCTCCCAAGGCAATAGAAATAAAAACAAAAATAAACAAATGGGACCTAATCAAACTTACAAGCTTTTGCACAGCAAAGGAAACCATAAAAAAGAAAAAGAAAAGACAGCCTATGGAATGGGAGAAAGTATTTGCAAATGATGCAACTGACAAGGGCTCAGTCTCCAAAATATACAAATGCTCCTACAGCTCAATAACAAACAAACAAAAAACCAACCCAATAGAAAAAATGGCAGAAGACCTTAATAGACATTTCTCCATAGAAGACATATAGTTGGCTAGTAGACACATGAAAAAATGCCCAACATCCTTAATTATTAGAGAAATGCAAATCAAAACTACAATGAGGTACCACCTCACACTAGTCAGAATGGCAAACATTAAAAGTCTACAAGTAACAAATGCTGGAGAGGGTATGGAGAAAAGTGAACCCTCTTACACTATTGTTGGGAATGTAAGTTGGTGCATCCACTATGGAAAACAGTATGGAGATTCCTCAGAAAACTAAAAATAGAATTACCATATGATCCAGCAATTCCACTCTGGGCATATACCTGGAAAAAACTATAATTCAAAAAGATACATGCACCCCTATGTTCATAGCAGCACTATTCACAGTAGCTAAAACATGGAAACAAATGTCCATGTCATTTGCAGCAACATGGATACAACTAGAGATTATCATACTAAGTGAAGTAAGTCAAAAAGAGAAAAACAAATACTATATGATATCACTTATATGTGAAATCTAAAATATGGCACAAATCAACCTATCTACAAAACAGAAATAGACTCACAGACATAGAGATCAGATTTGAGGTTGTCATGGGGGAGGGAGGAGGGAGAGGGATGGACTTGTAGTTTGGGGTTGGTAGATGCAAACTATTACATTTAGAATGGATGAACAACAAGGTCCTACTGTATAGTACAGGGAACTATATCCAATCTCCTGGGATAAACCATAATGGAAAAGAATGTTAAAAAAAAAGTATGTAGGTGTATAACTGAGTCACTTTGCTGTACAGCAGAGATTGGCACAACACTGTAAATCAACCATACTTCAATTTTTTAAATGTGGAAAAGAAAATAAATAATGAGATCCAGCAAAAAAATAATTTCTAAAATGCAAAAAAAAAAATCTATTGTATATACCTACCATGTTTTCTTTATCCATTCATCCAATAGTGGATGAACTAAGATTGTTTCCATGTCTTGGTTATTATAAATAATGCTGCAATAAACATGAGAGTGCAGATATTTCTTCAGGATAGTGATTTTGTTTACTTTGGATAAATATGCAGAAGTGGAATTGCTAGATCATATGGTAGTTCTATTTTTAAGTTTTTGAGGAACTTCCATACTAATTTCCACAGTGATGTATAAATTTTACATTTCTATTAACAGTGCACAAGGATTTCCTTTCCTTCACATGCTTGCCAGCATTTATTATCTCTTGTTCTTTTTTTTTTTTTAATAATAACCACTCTAACAGGAGTGAGGTGATATCTCATTGTGGTTTTAATTTGCATTGCACTGAGATTAGTGATGTTGAGCATCTTTTCATGTACCAGTTGAACATCTGTATGACTTCTTTGGAAAAATGTCTATTCAGATCCTCTGTCCATTTTTAATCAGATTTTTTGGAGTTTTTTGCCATTGAGTTGTATGAGTTCCCCTTATTTTTTGGATATTAATTAACTCATCAGAAAGATGGTTTGCAAATATTTTCTTCCACTCCATAAGTTGTGCTTTTATTTTGTTGATTGTTTCTTTTGCTGTGCAGAAGTTTTTTTGTTTGATGTAGTCCACTTGTGGATTTTTGCTTTTGTTGCTTGTGCTTTGGGTGTCATATTCAAAGAATTATTTCCAAGACTAAGGTCCAGGAGCTTTTTCCTGCTTTCTTCTAGAAATTTACAGTTTCAGATCTTACATTTAAGTCTTTAATCCATTTGAGTTAATTTCTCTGAATGATGTAAGATAAGATTTCCAATTTTATTCATTTATATATGATTATCCAGTTTTGCCATACCATTTACTGAAGAGTCTATCCTTTATTCCCACTGAGTATTCATGCCAGTACCATAATATTTTGATTACTATAGCTTTGTAATATAGTTTGAAATCAGGAAGCGTGATGCCTCTAGCTTTGCTGTTCTTTCTCAGAATTGCTTTGGCTGTTCAGGGACTTTTGTGGTAGAATTTTTTTTTTTCCTATGAAAAATGTCATTGGAGTTTCAATGGAGATTGCGTTGAATCTATAGATGCCTTTGGTAGTATGAACATTTTAACAATATTAGCTCTTCTGATCCATGATAAGAGATAAAGACATGGGATATATTTCCATTTATTTGTGTCTTCTTCAAATTCTTTCATCGAAATATTATAGTTTTTAGTGTACAAATCTTTCACCTCCATGATTAAATTTATTTATAAATATTTTATCATTTTTAATGATATTGTAAGTTAGAGGCTTTTCCTTATTTCTTTTTCAGGAACTAGAATAAGAAAAACAAACTGAGCCTGAGATTAGCGGAAGGAAGGAGATAAGAAAGATCAGGACAAAATAAATGAAATAGAGACCAGAAAAAAATAGAAAAGATCAACAAATTAAGAACTGGTTTCTTGAAAAGATAAACAAAATTGACAAAACTTTAGCTAGACTGAGAAAAAGGACAAGACTGAAATAAACAAAATCAGAAATGAAAGACACACTACAACTGATACCACAGAAATATAATACAAAGGATCATAAGAAACTGTTATGAATAATTACACTCCAACAAATTGGACAACGTAGAAGAAATGGATAAATTCTTAGAAACACGAAATTTACTTAAACTGAATTATGAAGAAATACAAAATCTGAACAAACCAATAACAAGTAAGGAGATTAAATCGGTAATCAAAAATCTCTTAACAAAGAAAAGCCCAGGACCAGATGGTTTCACTGGTGAATTCTATCAAACAAGTAAAGAAGTATTTATACCAATCCTTCTCAAATTCCTTCAAAAAATTAAAGAGTCAGAAATAATATCCCCAAACTCATTTTATAAGGCCAGCATTACCCTGATACCAAAGCCAGATAAGGATACCACAAGAAAAGAAAACCATAGGCCAATATAGCTGATGAGAATAGGTGCAAAAACTCTCAACAAAATATAGCAAACCAAATTCAAAAGTACATTAAGTCACACACCATGATCAGTGGGATTTATCTCTGGCATGCAAGGACAGTTTAACATACACAAATCAATAAATGTGATACACCACACTGATAGAATGAAAGGTTACAATGATATAATCATCTCAATATATGTAGAAAAAGCATTTGACAAATTTAACATAAAATTTAACATCCTTTCATGATAAAAACTCTCCACAAAGTAGATATAAAAGGGATGTACTTCAACACAATAAAGGTCATATATGACAAACCTACAGCTATCATCATACTCAGTAGTGAAAGATTGAAAGCTTTTCTTCTAAGATTAGGACAAGACAAGGTTCCCACTCTTACAAAACATATTCAGCATAGTACTGGAAGTCCTAGCCAGAGCAATTATGCAAGAAAAATGCATTCAACTTGAAAAGGAAGTAGTAAAATTGTCTCTGTTTGCAGATGATGTGATCTTATATATAAAAAATCCTAATGACTCCATCAAAAAACTGTTAGAACTAATAAACAAATTTAGTGAAGTTGTAAGATATAAAATCAACATACATAAATCAGTTGCACTAACAGCAAAATGTCTGGAAAAGAATTAAAAGGGCATGAATGTTTATTTCAACTTTTGCCATTGCATTTGAGACACTATCACGGTCAGGCCAATCAAGTTAAAAAGCCTGAAAGGCAGTGAGAAAGATAGTAACTGAAAAGAAAGGTGGGGCTGATAATAAGAAACTTCTAAATAAACTGCATAGAATTTACATTTGTATTTTCAGGAGTAGAGGAGACTACTATGTAAATGTTGGAAAACAGGTGTTTTGTGGCCATCCACAATTAGACTGCAATACGGAGAATAGGAAACATCCAAAGACTAGATAATTTTAGAAAAGTGATGTTAACGATCTCTAATGCTTCAGAGTAGTCAAAAATTAAGAACAACAAAAAAATTTTAATGTGGATTTTGACATCGTTGGGTGACCTTAAATGGTGTAATTTAAGCAGAATAGGAAGGGTAGAATTCAGATGGCAAATGTTTGAAAAGAGTGAGCTCTCAAGGACTCTGAAAATAATAAAAGGTTTCTTGGAAAGACTGAAAACAGTAAAAGGATTTTTTGGAAAGATTGCCTGGAAGGTTATCACTAGTAATCTTTGTTCTTGGCAAATAAGAATGGAGGCTGAAGAAATGATGGTCGGGAAAGAATTCAAAGATTTTTTTTAATCCTCAAGTACTTGGTTTCTAGGAGCTGCAGAGCTAAAATCAAACAATAAATGTTTTTGAAGGCTAAAGAAATCAACATTCAGTTTATCCAAGGGCCATCAAGGCCTAGGATATATTAGGTCATGGTGCCCAAATTGATTCAAGCCAAAAGGCAATTAAATAATTTACCATGAAAAGCACAACTGTGAAGCTGGCTGCTCTTTGGCTTGGCCGGACAACACATTACTGCCCTGGGGGAAAGCTTGCAGGGGGAAGCAAGTTTATAATTATAAGGTATTTGTCACCCCCACCAGCATTTAGGCTTCTTCCCCACATCTTCCCCCTTTTTCATTGTCAATTTTTAAAAATATAGTCCAGACTTTATTAAAACTGGGAAGCTTTTCAAAAGGCAAACTTCTGGCCCTTGCTAAGACTAAATGAGAACTTCTTAGAGTGAGATTCAGACATCTCTATTTTTTAACATCTTCATCATGCTATCCAAATGATTTTGATGCACATTAGAGCATCCTTGGTATGGTCTGTACTCATTTCCACTTCCTCACTCCATACTTCATTCATTTCAGTCTGGCTTCTACTACCCCACCCTGTTCTTCTCTTGCAGAAATATCCAATGACATCTTAATTTCAGCTCCAGTGACATTATTCTCACTAACTATCCTAAAACACGGACCATTTTTACCACTCTGTGTTTCTTGGAACTTTCTACTTCTTGGCTTCCAAGGTAGCATTCCCTTCAGGTTCTCTATCTTCTCACTTGACTTGGTTTGTTTTCTTCACTGAATCCTCTTCCACTGCCTTGGGCCATATGTTTTAGGTTGTTCCAGAGTCCAGTCTTTGTTTTCTTCTTTTTTATTTCTAAGCTCTCTTCTGGGATAATTTCATTCATTCCCATTACATTTTCCATTGACTATATCTTTATAATTCTCAAGGCTTTATTTCCATTCCTGGACTCTTTTTAAAACTGTGGTCACTAACCTCCAGTGCTCACCAAACAGCTGCTTTTAGGATTAAGTAAATTTGAGATAGAAACAGCAGAAAGGCTGTGAGTGGAACTGCTCACAAAAAGTCTGGGAAAGGTTGGGAAAGTGCTCTGACAAAACTGCCTGCGATAGATAGAGCCATACTGAGAACCAGGTGACATCAGTCCAAGGAACATAAAGCTAGTAATTAAGTAGACCGATCCAGCCCAGAGAACCTAATAGTTGGAGATAGTGTCTGTATCTGGGGTCATGAGCAATGGCTTATAAAGCTGATCGTGGGCATGGACAGACACGGGAACTGAAGCAAGAGCTTGGCTGGGAATAAGATTGGGAGATATAGGTGTATATATCCAGGTGCCTGTGAAATGCAGGACCCTGGTCCTAAGGCTGTCAGCCAGCAGATGCCATTGACAGGCAAGCATAAAGGGGTAGAAAGCTCCATCAGTTTATCAATAAAAACTAAAAATAATTATTATAAATTATTATAAAATTATTTATAAATTATAAATTATATATATTATATAAATATAAATTATATATATTATAAAATTATTTATAAATTTAAAATTATTTATAAATTATTATAAAAAATATAATAAATTATTATAAATCACCTGGAAATCTTGGATTTAATACGTGCTTCATCTAAGGTGGTCAGAACACTCCAGGATTAGCCTGAGAACAATTTCTCCTCCTCCACTCCCTCTTTTTTAAATGTCTAATTATAAAACATTTCAAACAGAAAATAATTCAATACATGTGCAGTCTCCACAGAGATTAAGCAGATGTGAATATTTTGCTAAAATGGCTACACATGGCTGATCTTTTTTAAAGAGATAAATTGGTACATATAGAGCGACAGACACCCCACAAACATTTTTCTTCACCCTACTCTCCAGAGGTCATCACTCTGCTGAGGTCAGGGTGTGTCAGTCTCATGCCTGTTTTTCTTCTTTTACTCAGTGGAAATACTAATAGTAAATCTAAAAACTTTAACTCAGCATTGGGTAAAATTAAGAGAAAATATAGAACAATCAGCTCTACCAACCACCAGTCCCTCCCATCAGGAAACGTACACAAGCCTCTTAGATGGCCTCATCCACCAGAGGGCAGACAGCAGAAGCAAGAAGAACTCCAGTCGTGCAGCCTGTGGATCAAAAACCACATTCACAGAAAGATACACAAGATGAAAAGGCAGAGGGCTATGTACCGGATGAAAGAACAAGATAAAACCCCAGAAAAACAACTAAATGAGGTGGAGATAGGCAACCTTCCAGAAAAAGAATTCAGAATAATGATAGTGAAGATGATCCAGGACCTCAGAAAAAGAGTGGAGGCAAAGATCGAGAAGATGCAAGAAATGTTTAATAAAGACCTAGAAGAATTAAAGAACAAACAAACAGCAGTGTGGGTACCGAGAGCGCGGATGGTGAGTGCAAAAAAAAAAAAGAACAAACAGAGATGAACAATACAATAACTGAAATGAAAACCACACGAGAAGGAATCAATAGCAGAATAACTGAGGCAGAAGAATGGATAAGTGATCTGCAAGACAGAATGGTGGAATTCACTGCTGCAGAACAGAAAAAAGAGAAAAGAATGAAAAGAAATGAAGACAGCCTAAGAGCCTCTGGGACAACATTAAACGCAACAACATTTGCATTATAGGGGTCCCAGGTGGAGAAGAGAGAGAGAAAGGACCCGAGAGAACATTTGAAGAGATTGTAGTCGAAAACTTCCCTAACATGGGAAAGGAAATAGCCACCCAAGTCCAGGAGCACAGTGAGTCCCATACAGGATAAACACAAGGATAAACACACTGAGACACATAGTAATCAAATTGGCAAAAATTAAAGACAAAGAAAATTATTGAAAGCAGCAAGGGAAAAACGAAAAATAATATACAAGGGAACTTCCATAAGGTTAACAGATGATTTCTCAGCAGAAACTCTACAAGCCAGAATGGAGGGGCATTATATACCTCAAGTGATGAAAGGGAAGAACATACAACCAAGATTACTCTACCCGGCAAGGATCTCATTCAGGTTCAATGGAGAAATCAAAAGCTTTATAGACAAGCAAAAGCTAAGAGATTCAGCACCACCAAACCAGCTCTACAACAAATGCTAAAGGAACTTCTCTAAGTGGGAAACACAGGAGAAGAAAAGGACCTACAAAAACAAACACAAAACAATTAAGAAAATGGTCATAAGAACATACATATCAATAATTACCTTAAACATGAATGGATTAAATGCTGCAACCGAAAGACACAGGCTTGCTGAATGGATACAAAAACTAGACCCATCTATATGCTGTCTACAAGAGACCCACTTCACACCTAGGGACACATACAACTGAAAGTGAGGGAATGGAAAAAGATATTCCATGCAAGTGGAAATCAAAAGAAAGCTGGAGTAGCAATACACATATCTGAAAAAATAGACTTTAAAATAAAGAATGTTACAAGAGACAAGGAAGGGCACTACGTAATGACCAAGGGATCAATCCAAGAAGAAGATATAACAATTATAAATATATATGCACTCAACATAGGACCACCTCAATACATAAGGCAACTGCTAACAGCTATAAAAGAGGAAATCAACAGTAACACAATAATAGTGGGGGACTTTAACACTTCACTTACACTAATGGCCAGATTATCCAAAATGAAAATAAATAAGGAAACAGAAGCTTTAAATGATAAAATAGACCAGATAGATTTAACTGATATTTATAGGACATTCCATCAAAAAACAGCAGATTACACGTTCTTCTCAAGTGCTCATGGAACATTCTCCAGGATAGATCACATCCTGGGTCACAAATCAAGCCTCAGCGAATTTAAGAAAACTGAAATAATATCAAACATCTTTTCTGACCACAACGTTAAGAGATTAGAAATGAATTACAGGTAAAAAAATGTAAAAATTACAAACACATGGAGGCTAAACAATACATTACTAAATAACCAAGAGATCACTGAAGAAATCAAAGAGGAAATCAAAAAATACCTAGAGACAAATGACAATGAAAACATGACAATCCAAAACCTATGGGATGCAGCAAAAGCTGTTCTAAGAGGGAAGTTATAGCTATACAAGCCTACCTAAGAAACAAGAAAAATATCAAATAAAATAAATAACCTTACACCTAAAGTAACTAGAGAAAGAAGAACAAACAAAACCCAAAGTTAGCAGAAGGAAAGAAGTCATAAAGATCAGAGCAGAAATAAATGAAATAGAAACAAAAAAAAACAATAGCAAAGATCAATAAAACAAAAGCTGGTTCTTTGAGAAGATAAACAAAATTGATAAACCATTAGTCAGACTCATCAAGAAAAAGAGGGAGAGGACTCAAATCAATAAAATTAGAAATGAAAAAGGAGAAGTTACAACAGACACCGCAGAAATACAAAGCATCCTAAGAGACTACAACAAGCAACTCTATGCCAATAAAATGGACAACCTGGAAAAAATGGACAAATTCTTAAAGAGGTATAACCTTCCAAGACTAAACCAGGAAGAAATAGAAAATATGAATAGACCAATCACAAGTAATGAAATTGAAACTGTGATTAAAAATCTTCCAACAAACAAAAGTCCAGGACCAGATGGCTTCACAGGTGAATTCTATCAATCATTTAGAGAAGAGCTAACACCTATCCTTCTCAAACTCTTCCAAAAAATTGCAGAGGAAGGAACACTCCCAATTTCATTCTATGAGGCCACCATCACCCTGATACCAAAACCAGACAAAGATACTACAAAAAAACAAAATTACAGACCAATATCACAAATGAATATAGATGCAAAAATCCTCAAAAAAATACCAGAAAACAGAATACAACAACACATTAAAAGGATCACACACCATGATCAAGTGGGATTTATTCCAGGGATGCAAGGATTCTTCAAAATACCAAATCAATCAATGTGATACACCATATTAACAAATTGAAGAATAAAAACCTTATGATCATCTCAATAGATGCAGAAAAAGCTTTTGACAAAATTCAACACCCATTTATGATAAAAACTCCTCAGAAAGTGGGCACAGAGGGAACCTACCTCAACGTAATAAAAGCCATATATGACAAACCCACAGCAAACATCATTCTCAATGGTGAAAAACTGAAAGCATTTCCTCTAGATTAGGAACAAGACAAGGATGTCCACTCTCACCACTATTATTCAACATAGTTATAGAAGTCCTAGCAATGGCAGTCAGAGAAGAAAGAGAAATAAAAGGAATCCAAATTGGAAAAGAAGAAGTAAACTATCACTGTTTGCTGATGACATGATACTATACATAGAGAATCCTAAAAATGCCAACAGAAAAATACTAGAGCTACTAAATGAATTTGGTAAAGTTGCAGGCTACAAAATTAATGCACAGAAATCTCTTGCATTCCTATATACTAATGATGAAAAATCTGAAAGAGAAATTAAGGAAAGACTCTCATTTACCATTGCAACAAAAAGAATAAAATACCTAGGAATAAACCTACCTAGGGAGACAAAAGACCTGTAAGCAGAGAACTGTAAGACACTGATGAAAGAAATTAAAGATGATACCAACAGATGGAGAGATATACCATGTTCTTGGATTGGAAGAATCATTATTGTGAAAATGACTATACTACCCAAAGTAATCTACATATTCAATGCAATCCTTATCAAATTACCAATGGCATTTTTTACAGAACTAGAACAAAAACTCTTAAAATTTGTATGGAGACACAAAAGACCCCAAATAGCCATAGCAGTCTTGAGGGAAAAAAATGGAGCTGGAGGAATCAGACTCCCTGACTTCAGACTATACTACAAAGCTACAGTAATCAAGACAATATGGTACTGGCACAAAAACAAAACATAGATCAAAAAACAAGATAGAAAGCCCAGAGATAAACCCATGCACCTATGGTGAACTAATCTATGACAAAGGAGGCAAGGATATGCAATGGAGAAAAGACAGTGTCTTCAGTAAGTGGTGCTGGGAAAACTGGACAGCTACATGTAAAAGAATGAAATTAGAACACTCCCAACACCATACACAAAAATAAACTCAGAATGGATTAGAGACCTAAATATAAGACCAGACACTATAAAAGTCTTAGAGGAAAACATAGGAAGAACACTCTTTGACTTAAATCACAGCAAGATCTTTTTTGGTCCACCTCCTAGAGTAATGGAAATAAAAACAAAAATAAACAAATGGGGCCTAATGAAACTTAAAAGCTTTTGCACAGCAAAGGAAACCATAAACAAGACAGCCCTCAGAATGGGAGAAAACATTTACAAACGAATCAATGGACAAAGGATTAATTTCCAAAATATATGAACAACTCATGCAGCTCAATATCAAAAAAAACCAAAAACCTAATCCAAAAATGGGTGGAAGACCTAAATAAACATTTCTCCAAAGAAGACATACAGATGGCCAAGAAGCACATGAAAAGCTGCTCAACATCACTAATCATTAGAGAAATGCAAATCAAAACTACCATGAGGTATCACCTCACACCAGTTAGAATGGGCATCATCAGAAAATCTACAAACAACAAATGCTGGAGAAGGTGTGGAGAAAAAGGAACCCTCTTGCACTGTTGCTGGGAATGTAAATTGATACAGGCACTATGGAGAACAGTATGGAGGTTCCTTAAAAAACTAAAAATAGAATTACCATATGATCCAGCAATCGCACTACTGGGCACATACCCAGAGAAAACCATAATTCAAAAAGATACATAGACCCCAATGTTCATTGCAGCACTATTTACAATAGCCAGGTCATGGAAACAACCTAAATGCCCAATGACAGACGAATGGATAAAGAAGTTGTGGTAATATATACAATGGAATATTACTCAGCCATAAAAAGGAGTGAAATTGTGTCATTTGTTGAGACGTGGATGGATCTAGAGACTGTCATACAGAGTGAAGTAAGTCAGAAAGAGGAAAACAAATATCGTATATTAACACATGTATGTGGAACCTAGAAAAATGGTACAGATGAACCGGTTTGCAGGGCAGAAGTTGAGACACAGATTTCAAGAACAAACTTATGGACACCAAGGGGGTAAAGCAGCGGGGGATGGGGATGGTGGTGTGATGAATTGGATGATTGGGATTGACATGTATACACTGATGTGTATAAAATGGATGACTGATAAGAACCTGCTGTATCAAAAAATTAATAAATTAAATTTTAAAATTAAAAAAAAATAATTAATTTACCTTGAAGGGTAAAAAAAAAAGAAACCAGTCATTGTATTTAGAACCCACCCCAATCCAGAATGATCTCATTTTGAGATCCTTAACTAGTTACATCTGCAAAGACCCTGTTTACAAATAAGGTCACATACTGAGGCTCTAGATGGACATGAATTGGGAGAAGGGCCATTCTTCAACCCCCCCTAGAGAATATGGGCCACTAGATGTATTTCAGAGCCTTCCACTCTGCCATCCTTGGTTCTTTTGAATTGCTCCCTCTCACAGTGGGAAGGTGATGCTATAAAAAAAAAAAAAAGAAAGAAAAAGAAAATCTATGTCACAATGTTACTTGAGGGAAAGCTTGGATTGACCAAATATTGTTGAAATAAGTACTTTGAGAAGTCAAACCATTGTACTGGTTATTACTCACTTCAGGAAGAGAAGGACATGATTCGAAAACATTAATATTCCAGCAACCCCTGGAGCAAAATGAAGAAACTGCTATGACACTGGCTAAGTCAGGTCATAATATTACTTAAGTCTAAACCTGTGTAAATCTTGCTTATTGTTTTTGTTAAAGTAAATTAATTTCTTCAGCATTTAGTGAGGAGAAAGTAGGTCCCCACATTATCTAACATTTAACTACAAGATTTGGGGTTACTCTTGCAAGAATGTGAAGGCATATCATAACTCCAGATCCTGTTTTAGGAAACTGTTTCTCATCCAAACAATGTATTTGTAATAAGAATTAAAATTTGGCCATCTAAGCTATAAATGTACTCACACATTATGTATTTATTCAACCAGTACCATATATATAAGGGTAGTTTCTCTTGCTTCTCAGGAAGATTCAATATCCTTGGGTTTAGATTTACCTGACAGACAGAAAAAATGTTTTAATTTTGTATAAGGCAGGTGCTTCTAACAGATTCTAGTCCAAACACAAAGCAAAAATGTAATTAGGCAGAGGAGATAGATAGATAGATAGATAGATAGGTATGTGTGTACTTAAAATTTTACATAAATAGTACCCTATGTTTAACATTATGTTTTAAAGTTTATTCTTATAGGTATCTGTCTAGTTCACTCCTTTTCAATAGCTGCATAGTATTACACTGGATACATTAATTCTAGTTTATTTTTCCCTTCTACTAATAAGGAAATTTTAGTCTGTTTCTACTGTTTCACTATTATTTATCTGTGGTGAACATTCTTGAATTAACTCATGGTAAATTCAGGTAAAAGTTTTTCTAAGACAGTCAGAAGTGAAATGCTAAATCACAAAGCATAAGCATCTTAAATTTTACCAGGTATTGAAAATTTCTTTCCAAAGCGCTTGAACCAATTTTACTCTCCCACAGCAATTTATTTCCATGTACTGACATTCTCACAAATACATACTAATATTAGTCTTTGGAACATTTGTCAAGCAGATGGATGTGAAATGGTATCTGATTCTTATTCAATCTGAATTTCTTTGATTACTAGTGAAGTGGAGCATATTTTCGTTTTTATTAGCAGTTTTCTCCTCTATGAATTGCCTGTTCATATGCTTTGCACATTTTCCTGTTAGGTTGATTATTGTTTTCGTTATGATTTGTGTTAATTCTTTATATATTCTAGACACTAACCCTTTGTTCTTTACATGCATTGTAAGTATTTTTTTTACCACTTTGTGGCATATATTTTTGCTTCCTTCATGGTATCTTTTGTCACATAAAAGTCACACCCTTTGGTGAATAAAACAAAACTTTTTGGTTAACTGTTGAATAACTTGGGAACCTTCTTCTTTCGTCAGCAAACGCTGAAGGGGGCACTTTCTTTAATGAAAACAGTAAGCTCACATAGATTCAAATTTAAGTAATATCTTTGCCCCACCAGACTAATTTTTAGCAGTCATTGCACTTTGCTCGTTTTCAGTTTCATTTTTGTTTCTGTCACTTGTAAAGTTCTTTCTATCCCATGAACTCAGTTATGTATCTAAGACAATTTTGTCAAATTTTATCCAGAATTTCTAATACTTGGAATTGAAAGATGTTTGAGGTTCTCTTACTCTACCACTTTATGTGAATCTCATCTCTTTCACTCATTTTTTAATAGATCTTTATTGAGTATAATTGCTTCACAATACCATGTTAGTTTCTGTTGCACAACAAAGCGAATCAGCCATATGCATACACATGTCCCCATATCCCATCCTTCTTGAGCCTCCCTCCCATCCTCCCTATCCCACTCCTCTAGGTCATCGCGAAGCATGGAGCTGATCTTACTGTGCTATGCTGCTGCTTCCCACCAGCCAACTATTTTACAATCTGTAATGTATATATGTCAATGCTACTCTCACTTCGCCCCAGCTTTGCCCTCCCACCCCATGTCCTCAAGACCATTCTCTATGTCTACCTTTTAATTCCTGCCCTGCAACTAGGTTCATCAGTACCATGTTTTTAGATTCCATATATATGTGTTAGCATATGGTATTTGTTTTTCTCTTTCTGACTTACTTCACTCTGTATGACAGACTCTAGGTCCATCCACCTCACTACAAATAACTCAATTTCATTTCTTTTTATGGCTGAGTAATATTCCATTGTATATATGTGCCACATCTTCTTTATCCATTCATCTGTCGATGGACATTTGGGTTGGTTCCGTATCCTGGTTATTGTAAATAGAGCTGCAGTGAACATTGTGGTGCATGTCTCTTTTTGAATTATGGTTTTCTCCAGATATATGCCCACGAGTGGGATTGCTTGATCATATACCTTGGCCTATGTTGACATTCACTCAGGCCAGTCCATCACCTATTAGTCTAAGATAGTTAGTGTACTTCCCTTTCCCTTGAAGACTGAAGAGAGAGCAGAAAAGACATGACCTAGAGCCTGAGAGCAGAGCAACCTCCCTTTAAAAAGGATGGAAAGACACAGGATGGGGAGAGGCTTGTCTCAGTCACTGGAGGACATTTTGCTCCCTCAGATGCACAAAAATAATGACAATTTTCTGTAAAAAGTAACAGAAAGCGCTTATCCTTGAACATAATTACCTTAGATGTAAAAATATAAACAGAAATTTGACATATAGAGTAAGAACATTTTTATTATTTTCAAAATAATATGAAAAATCCAAGTAGATTTGAATAACACAAAGTCCATGTGGAATTACAAATCAAGCTTGATTCAATAAAATAATCCATGTATCCAATTCAACATGCAGGCAAATTTAAGCTAGTGAATTGCAAACTTTAGTGTATTTAATCACTCAAAGAGCAGGCTATTGCTCACTCCAGGTCTCCATTCCCAGAGAGTCCGATTCAGAGGGCTTGAGGATGAGCCTGAAAATCTGCATTTCAACAATTATCCCAGCTTGATCTGTTTTAGGTTGTCTTGAGAAATCCTCCTTTAAACTCTAGTGTGTACGTGACAAAGAAATAATAAAGGTTTTGAAGAAGAAGAATAATCTAATCAGAATTCTGCTTTAGAAAGACTATTCTAGAATTTAGAGGCAGATTAGATCAGGAAAGGACTAGTTAGAGAATTACTGCAACAATGCAGTTGAAAGATAATGAGAGTTAAAACAAGGTAATGGCTGGGAGATCAGAAAAAAGAGAGATGTTGAATAAGTAGACTCCACAGTATACAGCGAAAGATTAGAGGTTGAATATAAACTAAATGGAAGCATTAAAGATGGATCAGAAGTTACCATTTTAGGAGAATAATGATGCCGTTTGTAATATCGCAGCACAAATACATGAAAATAGAGAAAATAACTTATTTGATTATGAACATGTGAGTTTGAAGTACTAGAGTTATCCTGTGAACAATCGGAAATACCCATTTGGAGTCAGATAGGGCCTTAAAGAGGTAGTTTTATGAGTCCTGGGCATAGAGATTATAGTTGAAGCCACAGGAGCCTGTGAAATCACCCAAGAGGAAAGGGGGAAAGAAAAGGAGAAGAGAAGAGAGGAGAAAGCCAAAAGGTAAGCTTTGGGGAATATCTAAATGTAAGAGATTAGAAAAGGAAAAGAAAACAAGAAACAAGGTGGGACAAGAAATGGCTGGGTGCTGTATCTCAAGAATCTAGGATAGAGAGTTTCACAAAAGAGGAAATAAAGTAGTTAATTGTGTTATATGACCTTAAGGGGTTGCCTACTATAAGGCTGGAGAGGATCAATGGTGGTCGTTAAGAGAGCAGTTTCAGTTGGCAAGATTTAGACAGCTCCAGATGAAAACCTAAGTAAGAACTGAGAAAGTAGACACAATAAAATTAAAACTATGCAGAGAGTTTTAATGGTAACTTCAGGGCATGGATACACTGGAAAAAGCTCTGTTCTCAGAAGAAACATAAGTTAATCTATACGCTGAAGGGAAGGAGCAGGTAGGGCAAAATACAGTGAGGACAGAAAATAAAAAGAATACTTGAAGGAGCAAAGTCAGGGAGACGGTAAAGGGATGAATTAAGAGAACAATCTGGCAGGGTTAGCCATGTAAAGGATGTGTTTCTTCTGCTGAGCTTGAAAGAAAGCAAAAAAAGATAATAGTTGAAAGTCGAATTAAGGTGCTATCAGGGAGGAAATTAAAAGAGGCCACATTCATTAATTTAATCTTTTCAGAAAAGTAGAAGGAGAAGTCACCTGCTTAGAAAATGGGGGCAGGGTTTTAACTATAGGCTTTCAGACAGTTAAGTAGTTTCAAATTGGAAATGTATCAATGAGAGAAAAATATAAAAGTTTCTAAGCTGCGTTGCCTATAAGTCAATTACCATTTTCAATGGCATGACTATACCGAGAAATATACTTGACTTAAAGGGGTAGAAAAGAGTACAACATCAGTTATTTATTGCCACTAAACTTCAGTGGCTTTTGTGAGTTTTTATCCCTGACATGTTTGGGAGTTAACTGGCAGTTGGATGATCTCGATTAGTCTTGACTGGAACAACTGGAGAGACATGGTTCGGTTCGACATGTCTCTCATTCTCTAGCAGGAGAGCTTGAATAAGTTCCCATGGTGATGGCAGAGGCACCAGAGAGCAAATCCTAACACATAAGCCCATTTCAAGCCTCTTCACGTGTTATGTCTGAACATCACATTGGCCAAAGCAAGCCACGTGGCTGAACCCATTGTCAAGGAGTGGGAAAGGTGACCCCACTCATGGTAGAAGGGCACTGCAAAGATGTGGATTTATGGAGGGGTGACTAATTGATCACTGTCACTGAACTTTTGCCTAGTAAATAAACAAAATGATGACTATATGTGTTTCATCACAGTAAACCCACATCTCAGGATTAAATATTTCAACATTTGTGCCTTTAAAAATAACACGTTCTCATATTGGGAGTAAGCTGCCAGCCAAGGTGCGTGCTGTAGTTAAAGCAAAGATTTTTCAATTAATGTATTATGGTATTTTGGAAAATTTTGGGTATTACACAACTGTCCCAAAATTACCATAGTTACTCTGTGAAGAAAAATAAATGCAAATGAGAAAGTAATTAACTCAACAAATACAGTACAATTACAAACAATTTCACTCTGACATGGTGTGGGTATTATGTATTCTTGGTTGCACTGCAAACAAAACCAAGCAAAACAAAACAAAGTGGTAAGAGGAAAAAAGGGTATGATTTGGACAAATGAAAATAAGTTTATGTTTTAAAGTCTACACTAAATTACAAGCTTGTAATTTTTTAATAGAGCTTTGAAAAATGTTTTGTAAAATATAGAAGCTGTTAACAATCTGCTCCCACAAGCCATTTGCTCTCATGACTCCACAATGGGTAAAGACCCTTTGAGGTCACCACTACCTCCCCACTGTTAAATCCCATCACTAGCACTTGACATATTTGATAACCCACTCCTCTTTAATACACTTTCTTCACTTGTCTTTTGCGATACTATATTTTCTTGGTTTTCCTCCTACTTCACCAAGGTTTCCTTCTTAGTCTCTGCTGCTAGTTTCTCCTCTTCTCCCAACCTTTTTATATTGGAGGACCCCAGGGCTTAGTCCTTGGAATTCTTTTCTTTATCCATCCACTTTATTCTCCAGGTCATCTTATCCCATCCCATCACTTTGGGTCATGGGATGATTTCTGTGTCTCCTACCCAGACTTCTCTTCTGAAGTCCAGCTTCCTTTATCCAGCTACCTACTATACAACATCTTTATTTGTATATCTAATAGCCATTTCAAATTTAACATGTACAAAATCAAAACTCCTAATCTTTCAATCCAAACCTGCAGAATTCCCACCTCAGTTGACAGCAATTCCGTTCTTGTAGATACTCTTGTCAAAACCTTAGCGTTATTCTTTCTTTTTCACTCCACATTCTTTCTATCCATTCTATCAGAGAAACTTGTTGACTTCACCCATAAAATATATCCAGGATCCAACTGCTTCTCACCACCTCCACTGCTACCCCCTGCTCCAGTCATCATCTCTGACCTGGATTACTGTGTTAGCCTCCTTACCAATCTACGTGCTTTCACACTTCCCATTCCAGTCTATTCTCAACAGTGAGCCTTTTAAAATCTAAGTTAGATCATGTCACTCCTCTGCTCAAAACACCCCAAAGGCCCCCTGAAGGCAAAAGCCTTACAATAGCCTATATGTTCCAGGTGCTATGGCCCGTGTTACCTTGCTGATATCATCTTCTACCCACCATCTTGTTCACTCTTCTCCAATCATACTGGCCTCCATGCTGTTCCTTGAATGCACCAGGAAAGCTCCAACCTGAGGGCTTTGCACTGGCTGTTCTCTCTGCATGAAATGGTCTTTACCCCTCCTTCAAGTCTTTGATCAAATATCATCTCCTCATGAGGCCTTACCTAGTACAAAACTGTACTGCACAGCCTGCCTCTCCCCAAATACACACACTCCCTGGCCCCCTCTCTGCTTGATTTTTACAGCACGTATCACTTTCTAATGTATTATATAATTTCCCTATTTGTTATGTTTATTTCTTCCACTAGTATAATGTAAGACATACATGAACAGGGATTTTGTGCCTTTGATTTACTTATACATCCCGAACACCTAAAACAATGCCTGGCACATAATAGACCCTCAATAAATATGAGTTTAATATATGAATTTTAACAAGTGAAAAAATTAGTTCAATTACCAGGTGCATCCCTCTCATACGGCAAGACAGGTATTTTGTTAAATAAATACCATTAGAGATCTTTCCATTCATATTTATTTTATTATTCTCCCTACTTTTGCTAGAATCTGCATCTCTTAATAGTATTTTTAAACAGCAGTATTTAAAAATCTATCTGTATTTAAAATTTTCTTTCATACATAACACGTTTATGAAAAATACCTCCACTAAGTTTGCTTCCTCTTTTTGTATACAAATTGCAGCTAGAACATAGCTAAAATGTCTTCACTTCCGATATATATATATATTTTTTTCTGTACGCGGGCCTCTCACTGCTGTGGCCTCTCCCGTTGCGGAGCACAGGCTCCGGACACACAGGCTCCGCAGCCATGGCTCGCAGGCCCAGCCGCTCCGCGGCATGTGGGATCTTCTGGGATCGGGGCACGAACCCGTGTCCCCTGCATCGGCAGGCGGACTCTCAACCACTGCGCCACCAGGGAAGCCCCCACTTCCGATATTTTTAAATGCAATTTATGTAGAAAAGTTTGCCGATCATACATTTTAATTATATTCTTTCCAATGTCTGATTTGATACTCTCTTTAATTGGAGGAATAGTGTCAAGAAATAGTTGTCTTATCTAATAGTGACAACTGAGCTGTCATTGCTATCTTTGTTTGTGACCTGAAAGTGATAGATGCTGGCCACTTAATGAACTCCGCCTGGCAGACAGAAGACCTACACGTCACACACTCCAGTGACTCTCCTCCTGCAGCTCCCGCATGTCCAAGTTTTCCCCCCTTCCTCGCCCTTCTTTTTCTTTTTTTTTAAATTAATTAATTAATTAATTATTTTGGCTGCATTGGGTCTTCGCTGCTGCGCGCAGGCCTTCTCCAGCTGCGGTGGGCGGGGGCCATTCCTCGCCATGGTGCGCAGGCCTCTCACCGCGGTGGCCGCTCCCGCCGCGGAGCACCAGCTCCAGGCATGCGGGCTCAGTAATTGTGGCACTCAGGCTCAGTAGTTGTGGCTTGCGGGCTCCAGAGTGCAGGCTCAGCAGTTGTGGCGCATGGGCCCAGCTGCTCCACAGCATGTGGGGTCTTCCCGGACCAGGGCCAGAACCCGCACCCCCCGCACTGGCAGGCGGACTCCCAACCACTGCGCCACCAGGGAAACACCCCTCGCCTTTCTAATATCTTGCCTGGTTCCACTTTCAACAATGCCAATGGCCAGCTTTACATACAGTCAGTGCATGGACTGCAACAGATTGGGTTGCATGCCTCATTCCTAAATGTCAGGTTCCCACCTTGAAAACTCTGCATGACCAGAAAGGATGGATAATGGCACATGCAAAGGAACCTTAGGCCCATGAGGCAGTTGTCAGCAGCATTTTATCATCCCAGATCCTTATACCTCTTCTCTCTCTTTTCTCTCCTTCCAACATCTTGCTTTCCTCTTCTCCCTTGTTCATTTCACGCTTACCTTTCTCACTTCTTCCTTCTTCCTGTAGATAGTTGTTACTTTAAGGACATCTTATTCCCTCAGAATTTATAATGCTTGCCAAAAGTATTTCCTTTAAAATGTTTATAGTCTGTCTTTTTATGCTAGGACTTAAAATCACTAATATTCCCATCCACTGGAGGCAAATGTGAATGAAGTAAGTCCCCTACAAAAAAACCTTCAAGTTGCCAACTTTCAATGATGCAAACGTGTTACTACCTAGACATCACTGGATCATTTTTTCAAGAAGGTAGGTAGTACTGAATCCAGCGAGGGACCAGACGCTGTGCCATCAACATCAGGCGTGACAGAAAGTGCAGCCTGCCCTCCGTCTCCTATCGCTGACACTCCTTCAGCTCTACCATCTCCCACCTCCTCTCCCTCCTCCAGTCAGTAACTCTTCTTGCCTGTTCACTCGATGCCAGCCCCTGTATGCCAGCTGTTGGACTGTACTGCTGTACTTTTCAAGGTACTGTACTGTAAGATTAAAAGTGTTTTATTTTTTCTGTTTGTTTTTTATATATTATTTGTGTGAAAAGTATTATAAACCTATTACAGTACAGTACTATATAGCCAATTGTGTTAGTTGGGCACCTAGGCTAAGTTTGATGGACTTACGAATAAATTGGACTTACAAATGTGCTTTCGGAACAGAACTCGTTCATATGTAGGAGACTTACTGTACTAGCTGGGAAGGGGATCACCAAGACCATGGCCAAAGAGCTGTATTTCTAGATCTCCTTTGCTCACTATGGACCCCATTATGCACCAAAACAAAACAAAAAACGAAGACAGTTGAAAGCAGAAAAGAGTGATTTGATTCAGGGGATGAAATCCTAAGTACAAGGAACAGCCTTGCTACTTTTCAATAGATGACTGTAGGCAATCTGTTCCAGTCCCATTATCTCCATATAAGATTGTAGCATCTACTTCCTGGGAGCATGTGTGACAATAAAGCTAACACCTTAGAAATAAGCCTATAGACCTTACAGTGTTTTAAGAACATACACAATTACTGGTAAAGATCCCAGAAATAATTAAGCCACCTACTTTAAACATGGATTATAAAAAAAACAGCTGGGAAAAAAATGTCTATCTTATATATGATAAACCAAGAACCAATGATAAAGCTTAGCTGCAAGATTTTTTTAATTTATTTATTTTTAATTAATTTATTTTTTTTGTGGTATGCAGGCCTCTCACTGTTGTGGCCTCTCCCGTTGCGGAGCACAGGCTCCAGACGCGCAGGCTCAGCGGCCATGGCTCACGGGCCCAGCCGCTCCGCGGCATGTGGGATCTTCCTGGACCGGGGCACAAACCTGTGTCCCCTGCATCGGCAGGCGGACTCTCAACCACTGTGCCACCAGGGAAGCCCTATTTTTATTTTTATTTATTTTATTTTTGGCTGTGTTGGGTCTTCGTTGCTGCACGCAGGCTTTCTCCAGTTGCAGCGAGCAGGGGCTACTCTTCGTGCAGTGTGCGGGCTTCTCATTGCAGTGGCTTCTCTTGTTGCGGAGCATGGGCTCTAGGCGCGGTCTTCAGTACTTGTGGTATGTGGGCTTCAGTATTTGTGGCACTCCGGCTTAGATGCTCCGTGGCATGTGGGATCTTCCCGGACCAGGGATCGAACCCGTGTCCCCTGCATCAGCAGGCAGATTCTTATCCACTGCGCCACCAGGAAAACTCAGCTTCAAGATTTAAGAAAAATTGTACTACAGTACATATGTGAAGATATACCATCCCAGGATATTTCAAGTTTAAATTTTAATCATGAAATACTTCAAACATCAAAAGTGTAGAAAATACTATAACAGCTACCTATTCACATATCACTAATATAAACAGATGTTAACATTTTCCATTATATGTTTTAGATATTTCCCTTTATATGAAAAAACAAAATGTTGCAGCTAAAGTTAAAGACCTACTTCCCTTCTTTTCCTCTTTTCTTCCTCTCAAACAACCACTTTGCTGAAATTGTTTGTATCATTTCATACAAGTTTGGGGACATTTACCTCCATAAAGAAAATTCAGGGCCTCCCTGGTGGCGCAAGTGGTTGAGAGTCCGCCTGCCGATGCAGGGGATACGGGTTCGTGCCCCGGTCTGGGAGGATCCCATATGCCGCGGAGCGGCTGGGCCCGTGAGCCATGGCCGCTGAGCCTGCGCGTCCGGAGCCTGTGCGTCCGGAGCCTGTGCTCCGCAACGGGGGAGGCCACAACAGTGAGAGGCCCGCATACCGCAAAAAAAAAAAAAAAAAAAAAAAAAAAGAAAATTCACTAATATTAGTGTATTTTAAAACTTTATATACACACTAAACATAACCTTTTAATCTTTTTCTTCTAAAAAATATATTTCTGAGATTTATCTATGTTTGTACCTGCAGTTCTAGTTTGCTTATTTGTATGGCTCTATAACATGTTGAAAAACAATTATATATGTGTCTCCTTATACACCTGAACTTCTCCCTAAAGATGCATAATTGCTGGGTGACAGCACACAACAATCCTCATAGTTATAACACCATTGTTAATACATAATGTCTCCAGCAGGTGTCATCAGAATTATTACATTGTACTCATTATATAAGTCTGATATAGTATGTCATGACTTTTAACTGAATACTAGCAACGTTGAAACCTTTTCAAATTTTCACTGGCATTCAGTTTTTTTCTTCTGTGAATTGTCCATCATGGCCTTTGCCTATCTTTCTATTGGGTTGGTTTTCTTTTTATCATTAATTTGTAGAATCTCTTTATATATTCTGGATAGTAATACTTTGATGGTTATACGCATTACAAATTTCTGGCCGTTTTTATCTACTTTTTTCACATTGTTCATGGTACCTTACAGAAGTTATTATGTAGTCAGATTTATTAGTATTTTCCCTATTAGTTTGTGCTTTTGCATCATATATAAGAAATGTAGACCTGCATAATTAAAATATTATTTTCCCACGTTTTCTTCTAATTATTTTATTATTTTACTTTTTTAATTCAGGCTTTTAGTCCATCTGGAATTCAATTTGTATATATGTACAGATATAAACTTTTTCCATATTAATTATTTTCAAAATATCATTTATTTAATAATCCACCTTGTTTCGGCCAAACTTTATTACCACAGTCCTCAAGTAAATAGGTTTGGCTCCAAATTTCCTTTTCTTTTCCATTCCATTCTTTTCCTGTGTCAACCCTCACAGATTTTATTCTTATGAATTTACAGAAGTTTTAATATCTAGTCAGGCAAATCCACCATTCTTCTTCTTCAAGATTGTGTTGACTACTCTTGCTCCTTTGTATTTCCACATAAATGTTAGGATTAGCTTGTGAAATCCCATTAAAAAGAAACTGATGACTTTTTATTTAAAATGCATTGAACTTATAGATTAATTTGGGATAAGCTTCCATCTTTTTTTTTTTTTTTTTTGCGGTATGCGGGCCTCTCACTGTTGTGGCCTCCCCCGTTGCGGAGCACAGGCTCCAGACGCGCAGGCTCCGGACGCGCAGGCTCAGCGGCCATGGCTCACGGGCCCAGCCGCTCCGCGGCATATGGGATCCTCCCAGACCGGGGCACGAACCCGTATCCCCTGCATCGGCAGGCGGACTCTCAACCACTTGCGCCACCAGGGAGGCCCAAGCTTCCATCTTTATGACTTTGATTCTTCCCATCCGTAAATCATGGTATCACAATTATGCTACATCTCTCCAATATTTGTCTTATTTTAATAAAGTTTTATTATTTTCTCAATAAAGGTTATAATAATCTTTCATAAGTTTCTTTTTCTAGATACCAGTCTTGTTTTCCATTATAAATGATATATAAAGCTTTTATAGAACATTTTCTAAGGGAGACAGCCTACCAAATGGTTAACAGAACAAGTTTGGATATTGAAACCAAGAGGCTTGAGTTCAAATCCTGACTTTGCCATTTACAGGGTATATCGCCTAAAGCAAGTTATTTAAACTGTTTTTGCCTGTGGGAGATAGTTCACTCATCTACAAAATCAAGTATTCTAATAATGGCTGCCTCACAGGATTGTTGTGATGATTACATAAATAAACAGGGGAGGGGGGGATGATTACATAAATAAACAGGGGAGGGGGGACGCAAAGCCCTTAGAACAGTGCCTGGCACATATAAATGCTTAACAAACATTAATTTATTGACTCAGGATGGGCTAGGTTATTAACAAGTAACTCTAAAATCTCAGTGACTTAAAGCAACAAAATTCATTTCTTGTTTATGCTGCATGTCTGGCAGGTATTAGGTGGGCCACTCCTCTCTTTTGTGCTCACCCCAGGGCCCAACTGATAGAGCAGCTGTTATCAGGCAGATTGCCATGTTCTGAGGAACAATGAAAAACACTGTAGCCAGTAATGTACTAGGCTCCCAAAGCTTACACCTGGAAGTGACAGGCATCACTTGTGCTTACGTTTCATTTGTCACAGACAGTCATATGATCAAAGCTAACTTTAAAGGGACAAGAAAGTAAAATCCTGCCGTGTACTAAGACAGAATCAAAGTTATTTATTGAACAGAGTTAATGGTTACATAGTTACTATAAATTGCTTGATCACAGTTTATAAAAATTGAATTTTTAAAAACTCTTAATCTTAAGTCCTATTAACTTGTTAAACTATCTTATTAGTTTTAATAGTTGGTCTGGAGTTTCTGTTGGACTTTCTTGGTAAATATTCCACTCTTTATAAATAATGACAGTTTTGTGCCTTGTTTCCCAATCCTTATGTGGTTTATCTCATATGTTTGTGTCTGTGTGTTGAGGTATGTTGTTGTGCCAGCTAGAACTTCTAGCATAAATGAAGAAATGTAGTGGAAGTACCAACTGACAATGAAATGGTGTGTATTGTCAACCTTTTCAATTTTTGTGAATTTCATCAATGTGGAGTATCTTATCTTTCTAATAGTTGGCATTTCCTCAATTACCAATTAGGTTGGGCTTTTTTTTTTAATGTTCCTGGCCATGCAACTTCTCCTTTGTGAATTGTCAATTTATACCCTTTGCTTATTTTTCTATTGCACTGTTTGCATTTTTCTTACTAAAATGTAAGAATACTTATATGTTCGGATAATAATGCTTTGTTGTCTAAATGCATTGAATACCTTCTTATAGTCTATAGTGGGAATATGATTTTTTTTGAATTTTTGAATTTTATTTTTTTATACTTCAGCTTCTTATTAGTCATCCATTTTATACACATCAGTGTATACATGTCAAACCCAATCGCCCAATTCATCACACCACCACCACCACCCCCCACCGCTTTTCCCCTTTGGTGTCCATACATTTGTTCTCTACATCTGGGTCTCAATTTCTGCCCTGCAAACTGGTTCATCTGTACCATTTTTCTAGGATCCATATATATGCGTTAATATATGATATTTGTTTTTCTCTTTCTGCCTTACTTCACTCTGTATGACGCTCTCTATATCCACCATGTCTCTACAAATACCCCAATTTCGTTCCTTTTTATGGCTAAGTAATATTCCATTGTATATATGTGCCACATCTTCTTTATCCATTCATCTGTCGATGGGCATTTAGGTTGCTTCCATGACCTGGCTACTGTAAACAGTGCCACAATAAACATTGGGGTCCATGTATCTTTTTGAATTATGGTTTTCTCTGGGTATATGCACAGTAGTGGGATTGCTGGATCATATGGTAATTCTATTTTTCATTTTTTAAGGAACCTCCATACTGTTCTCCATAGTGCCTATATCAATTTACATTCCCAGCAACAGTGCAAGAGGGTTCCCTTTTCTCCACACCCTCTCCAGCATTTGTTCTTTGTAGATTTTCTGATGATGCCCATTCTAACTGGTGTGAGGTGATACCTCATGGTAGTTTTGATTTGCATTTCTCTAATAGTTAGTGATGTTGAGCTGCTTTTCATGTGCTTCTAGGCCATCTGCATGTCTTCTTTGGAGAAATGTTTATTTAGGTCTTCTGCCCATTTTTGGATTAGGTTGTTTGTATTTTTTAATATTGAGCTGCATGAGCTGTTCATATATTTTGGAGATTAATCCTTTGTCCATTGATTCATTTGCAAATATTTTCTCCCATTCTGAGGGTTGTCTTTTCTTCTTGTTTTTAGTTTCCTTTGCTTTACAAAAGCTTTTAAGTTTCATTAAGTCGCATTTGTTTATTTTTGTTTTTATTTCCATTACTCTAGGAGGTGGATCAAAAAATATCTTGCTGTGGTTTATGTCAAAGACAGTTCTTCCTATGTTTTCCTCTAAGACTTTTATAGTGACCGGTCTTACATTTAGGTCTCTAATCCACTTTGAGTTTATTTTTGTGTATGGTGTTAGGGAGTGTTCTAATTTCATTATTTTACATGTAGCTGCCCAGTTTTCCCAGCACCAATTATTGAAGAGACTGTCTATTCTCCATTGTATATCCTTGCCTCCTTTGTCATATGTTAGTTGACTATAGGTGCGTGGATTTACCTCTGGGCTTTCTATCCTGCTCTGTTGAACTATATTTCTGTTTCTGTGCAGGTACTATACTGTCTTGATTACTGTGGCTTTGTAGTATAGTCTGAAGTCACAGAGTCTGATTCCTCCAGCTCTGTTTTTTTCCCTCAAGACTGCTTTGGCTATTTGGGGTCTTTTGTGTCTCCATACAAATTTTAAGATGTTTTGTTCTAGTTCTGTAAAAAATGCCATTGGTAGTTTCATAGGGATTGTATTGAATCTGTAGATTGCTTTGGGTAGTATAGTCATTTTCACAATGTTGATTCTTCCAATCCAAGAACATGGTATATCTCTCCCATCTGTTGGTATCATCTTTAATTTGTTTCATCAGTGTCTTATAGTTCTCTCCATACAGATCTTTTGTTTCCCTAAGTAGGTATATTCCTAGGTATTTTATTCTTTTTGTTGCAGTGGTAAATGGGAATCTTTCTTTAATTTATCTTTCAGACTTTTCAGCATTAGTGTATAGAAATGCAAGAGATTTCTGTGCATTAATTTTGTATCCTGCCACTTTACCAAATTCATTGATTAGCTCTAGTAGTTTTCTGGTAGCATCTTTAGGATTCTCTATGTATAGTATCATGTCATCTGCAAACAGTGACAGTTTTATTTCTTCCCTTCCAATTTGTATTCCTTTTATTTCTTTTTCTTCTCTGATTGCCATGGCTAGGACTTCTAAAAATATGTTGAATAATAGTGGTGAGAGTGGACATCCTTGTCTTGTTCCTGATCTTACAGGAAATGCTTACAGTTTTTCACCATTGAGAATACTGTTTGCTGTGGGTTTGTTGAATATGGCCTTTATTATGTTGAGGCAGGTTCGCGCTATGCCCACTTTTGGAGAGTTTTTATCATAAATGGGTGTTGAATTTTGTCAAAAGCTTTTTCTGCATGTATAGAGATGACCATATGGTTTTTATTCTTCTATTTGTTAACATGGTGTATCACATTGATTGATTTGCGTATATTGAAGAATCCTTGCATCCCTGGGATAAATCCCACCTGATCATGGTGTATGATCCTTTTAATGTGTTGTTGGATTCTGCTGGCTAGTATTTTGTTGAGGATTTTTGCATCTATATTCATCAGTGATACTGGTCTGTAATTTTCTTTTTTTGTAGTATCTTTGTCTGGTTTTGGTATCAGGGTGATGGTGGCCTCATAGAATGAGATTGGGAGTGTTCCTTCCTCTGCAATTTTTTGGAAGAGTTTGAGAAGGATGGATGTTAGCTCTTCTCTAAATGTTTGATAGAATTCACCTGTGAAGCCATCTGGTCCTGGACTTTTGTTTGTTGGAAGATTTTTAATCACAGTTTCAATTCCATTACTTGTGATTGGCCTATTCATATTTTCTATTCCTTCCTGGTTCAGTCTTGGAAGCTTATACCTTACTAAGAATTTGTCCATATCTTCCAGATTGCCCATTTTATGGGCATAGAGTTGCTTGTAGTAGTCTCTTAGGATGCTTTGTATTTCTGTGGTGTCTGTTGTAACTTCTCCTTTTTCATTTCTAATTTTATTGATTTGAGTCCTCTCCCTCTTTTCCTTGATGAGTCTGGCTAATGGTTTATCAATTTTGTTTGTCGTCTCAAGGAACCACCTTTTAGTTTTATTGATATTTGCTGTTTTATTTGTTTCTATTTCATTTATTCCTGCTCTAATCTTTATGATTTCTTTCCTTCTGCTAACTTTGGGTTTTGTTTGGGTTTTCTCTTCTTCCTTTAGGTGTAAGGTTAGATATTTTATTTGATATTTTTCTTGTTTCTTGAGGTAGGCTTGTATAGCTATTAACTTCCCTCTTCAAACTGCTTTTGCTGCATCCCATAGGTTTTGGGTCGTCTTGTTTTCATTGTCATTTGTCTCTAGGTATTTTTTTATTTCCTTTTGATTTCTTCAGTGATCTCTTGGTTATTGAGTAATGTATTGTTTAGCCTCCATGTGTTTGTGTTTTTTACAATTTTTTTCCCTGTAATTGATTTCTAATCTCATAGTGTTGTGGTCAGGAAAGATGCTTGATATGATTTCCATTTGATAAAATTCACTGAGGTTTGACTTGTGACCCAAGATGTGATCTGTCCTGGAGAATGTTCCGTGTGCACTTGATAAGAAAATGTAACCTGCTATTTTTGGATGGAATGTCCTATACATATAAATTAAATCTCTCTGGTCCATTGTGTCATTTAAAGCTTGTGTCTCCTTTTTAATTTTCTATTTGGATGATCTCTCCATTGGTGTTAAGTGGGGTGTTAAAGTCCCTCATTATTACTGTGTTACTGTGGATTTCCTCTTTTAGAGTTGTTAGCAGTTGCTTTATGTATTCAGGTGCTCTTATGCTGGGTACATATATATTTATAATTGTTATATCTTCTTGGATTGATCCCTTGATCATTATGTAGTGCACTTCCTTGTCTCTTGTAACATTCTTTATTTTAAAGTCTATTTTATCTGATATGAGTATTGCTACTCCAGCTTTCTTTTGATTTCCATTTTCATGGAATATCTTTTTCCATCCCCTCACTTTCAGTCTATATGTGTTCCCAGGTCTGAAGTGTTTCTCTTGTAGACAGCATATACATGGGTCTTGTTTTTGTATCCATTCAGCAAGCCTGTGTTTTTTTGTTGGAGCATTTAATCCATTCACGTTTAAGGTAATTATCGATAAGTATGTTCCTATTACCATTTTCTTAATTGTTTTGGGTCTGTCTTTGTAGGTCCTTTTCTTCTCCTGTGTTTTCCACTTAGAGAAGTTCCTTTAGCATTTGTTATAGTGGTGGTTTGGTGGTGCTGAATTCTCTTAGCTTTTGCTTGTCTGTAAAGCTTTTGATTTCTCCATTGAATCTGAATGAGATGCTTGCTGGGTAGAGTAATCTTGGTTATACATTCTCCCTTTCATCACTTTAAGTATATCATGCCACTCCCTTCTGGCCTGTAGAATTTCTGCTGAGAAATCAGATGTTAAGCTTATGGGAGTTCCCTTGTATATTATTTGTTGTTTTTCCCTTGCCGCTTTCAATAATTTTCCTTTGTCTTTAATTTTTGCCAGTTTGATTACTATGTGTCTCAGTGTGTTTCTCCTTGGGTTTATCCTATATGGGACTCTCTGTGCTCCCAGACTTGGATGGCTATTTCCTTTCCCATGTTAGGGAAGTTTTCGACTATAATGTCTTCAAATATTTTCTCAGGTCCTTTCTCTCTCTCTTCTCCTTCTGGGACCCCTATAATGCAAATGTCATTGTGTTTAATGTTGTCCCAGAGGTCTCTTAGGCTGTCTTCATTTCTTTTCATTCTTTTTTCTCTATTTTGTTCCACAGCAGTGAATTCCACCATTCTGTCTTCCAGGTCACTTATCCGTTCTTCTTCCTCAGTTATTCTGCTTTTGATTCCTTCTGCTGTAGTATTCATTTCAGTTATTGTATTGTTCATCTCTGTTTGCTTGTTCTTTAATTCTTCTAGGTCTTTGTTAAACATTTTTTGCGTCTTCTCCATCTTTGCCTCCTTTCTTTTTCCGAGGTCCTTGATCATCTTCATTATCATTATTCTGAATTCTTTTTCTGGAAGGTTGCCTATCTCCACTTCATTTAGTTGTTTCTCTGGGGTTTTATCTTGTTCCTTCATCTGGTACATAGCCCCTCTGCCTTTTCATCTTGTCTGTATTTTTGTGAATGTGGTTTTTGTTCCACAGGCAGCAGGATTGTAGTTCTTCTTGCTTCTGCTGTCTGCCCTCTGGTGGATGAGGCTATGTAAGAGGCTTGTGCAAGTTTCCTGATGGGAGGGACTGGTGGTGGGTAGAGCTGGGTGTTGCTCTGGTAGGCAGAGCTCAGTAAAACTTTAATCCGCTTGTCTACTGATGGATGCGTCTGGGTTCCCTCCCTGTTGGTTGTTTGGCCTGAGGCAACCCAACACTGGAGTCTACCTGGGCTCTTTTGGGGGGCTAATGGCAGACTCTGGGAGGGCTCACGCCAAGGAGTACTTCCCAGAACTTCTGCTGCCAGTGTCCTTGTCCCCATGGTGAGCCACAGCCACCCCCCACCTCTGCAGGAGGCACTCCAACACTAGCAAGTAAGTCTGGTTCAGTCTCCTATGGGATCACTGCTCCCTCCCCTGGGTCCCAATGCACACAGTACTTTGTGTGTGCCCTCCAAGGGTGGAGTCTCTGTTTCCCCCAGTCCTGTCAGTGTCCTGCAGTCAAATCCCACTAGACTTCAAAGTCTGATTCTCTAGGAATTCCTGCTCTCGTTGTCGGACCTCGAGTTTGGGAAGCCTGTTGTGGGCTCAGAACCTTCACTCCAGTGGGTGGACTTCTGTGGTATAAGTGTTGTCCAGTCTGTGAGTCACCCACCCAGCAGTTATGGGATTTGATTTTATTGTGATTGTGCCCCTCATACTGTCTCACTGAGGCTTCTCCTTTGTCTTTGGATGTGGGGTATGTTTTTTGGTGAGTTCCAGGTCTTCCTGTCAATGATTGTTCAGCAGTTAGTTGTGATTCCGGTGTTCTTGCAAGAGGGAGTGAGAGCACATCCTTCTACTCCACCATCTTGCCAATAAGCTCTATAGCTGGTATATGATTTTTTAATAACGTCTTTTGTATAGTCAATATAGTCAAAATATAGTCATAATATAGTCAAAATTCTTTCCTTCATGTTTTGAGTTTTTGTGTCTTTTTAAAGAAATCCTCACTATCAAAAGATCATATAAATATTTTTCTGTATTTTCTTCTAAATGGTTTTAATTTTTAATTTACGTTTAGTGCCTTAATACACTGAGCCCTATGTGGTGGCATATTTGGGGAGGGGGTCATAAGAATAAAGGAAAAACAGCAATTTACTTGATGCCAACATATCTGACCATTAAAAATGTTTTAATGAAGAACATTAATCACACCTCTCAGAACCCCTAATCGTCTATGGAGCATATGTTGGGAAATTCTGGAACAAATGAATTCTATCTAAAATGTCAAGAAAGGAAACCAACAATTCAGTGCCCTCTAAGTCGAAAGCTCTATGCTAGGCATGTCCCCATAACTCATTCATCCTAAAAAAAAAAAAAAAGAAAGCCTAATATTAATCCTATTTTACAGATTCCTAAGATCATCTAACTGTGAGAATAAAATCGGAGGCCAGGTTTCTGAGTTCAGGGTTCATTTCCTTCCATTTTCTTCCCACCACAAAATCCTTGAGTATTTTCTAAGGCTGATACATTGGGATTTTAAGACAAATTTAGAGACTGGAAAAGAGAGGCAATGACTCTGGCAGAAAGTTTACTTGCTTTTAAATATATATGTAAGCCACGTCTTTTTTAAGTATAACCCAGATTTTACAATTATTTTGAAGTTAAAAACATTTATCAGGATTCAAATCCTGTAGACCTGAGTTCAAACCTGTTATACCAAGCAAGCTGTTTTCCTATCCTCAGTTAAAGGAGGATAATAACAGCTACTGCCCAGGACTGTTGGAGGTATTACAAGAGTTACATAGAAAAAGCACCCAGCACTCTGTCTCATACCTAACAGGCACTGAAGTATTATTTCCATTAAATCTCAATTGCGTTATACATATGAGCCCACAACACCCCCACACACATACCAAAAGGTCCCTACAACCTAAAGAATGTTGGAAGCTATTATTGTCCTTTCTCCTTTTTCTTGCTTTCCTTTTCTTTTTCTTCAGCCATTATTTCTTCTTCCCAGCCTCCCGCTCAGGCAGCACTGTGTTGGGAATACTGAACTTATTCTATAAACAGGTATCCTGTTATTATCTTCCTCCTTCCCTCCGAGCTTTGTTCCCACAGTGGCCACAGATGCCTACAGGTTCTTAGAGGCTGGAGTTACTGAAGAGGGACCGAGACAGTGACCTCTGATGTCCTGTTGCTTATCCTCCCCCACCATCCCAGAAATGAACAAGCTGGCATCCACAGGAATTAGTGAGATCATATCAGGGCAAAGAAAGCCGTGACATTGATTCTGTCTCTGGTTCTCCTCCTCAAACCTGTTTCTTTCCCATCAGTTTCACTCTCATTCTTTGTCTTTCTCTTTCTCTCTCATTTCTCCTTTGTTAAGTGCTTCTTCCCTCTCGCTGCTATTTTCCTCCTCTTCGTTCTCCATGTGACATCTACCATCTCCATCCTATCCTCGTTCTCCTCCTCATTTCCTCCTCCTTCCATATTCCATTCAAAAATAATGATAATGATAAAGGTAACAACAGTAATAAACAGTTGTCTGCTGCTTGTACTACAAGAACATGAAGTACTTTCCGTTAGTGATCACAGGTGGCTTCCCAAGTCCTGCCAGGCTGATGGTAGAATTGTTGGCCACAGTGAGGCAGGTGGGGGAGTGTGGGTGGTACCCAGTAAGCAGCCCACTTGAGTCACTCTACTGCCAATCCTTCTGACAAGGAAATGTCTAATGCAGGCAAATGCATGGTAGCTCATTAAGTCTGTGTTGCTAATGTACTCCAAGTCAATCACAATGCAGTTTCCAATGGAAAATTCCCAGTCTATGAAAGTAAAACAAATAAATGAGACTGAATGGATGTTTTAACTAAGACTGTGACATCATCTCTTGATTTTATGTCTGTCCAGCTTTTGTTCTGTGAATGAGTAGGCTTGTGCTTTTCAGAGCAATGTTGTAACACACACATATTCTAAAAAATTATACTGGAATGCCCGATGAAGCCTGCATCTACCCAGACAAATCATCTGGTAGAGATACCCAATGTAGTTAATTTAGTGTAAGTTCTTACCTTCTCACATATAACAATTTAAAAATGGACTCAGATGCATCATTACCTCAAACTCTTTACTTAATTCTGCCTATAATTTTGCCTTGATCTTCTAATTTATATTTACTTGATATTTCTATTTAAAAATTCTTGTTGTTTTTAACATACTTGTTTATCTTTTTTTGTATAAGCCACTTCAAATCCCTTGTGGAACAGTTTGAGTTTAAAAATAAATAAATGAAGTAATAAACTCTGTCTTTACCCAATCATCAAAACTATACATCTTGATCTCTACTCTCACTTTTAGCTCGTAGGTTTTTCTTTCATTTTTACTGCCTCATTTATTATTTGACCTCATGATGTAGACTGAATGTTTGTGTCCCCTCAAAATTCATATGTTGAAAACAAATTCCCAATGGGATGGCATTTGGAGGCAAGGCCTTTGGGAGGTCAATAGGTTATGAGGATTGAGCCTTTATGATGGGATTAGTGCCCTCATTAAAGAGACTCCAGAGACTCCTTCACCCCTTCTGCCATGTGAGGACACAGGAACTGGGAAGCGGGCCCTCATCAGACATCAAATCTGCCAGCACCTTGGTCTTGGACTTCTCAGCCTCCAGACCCATGAGAAATAAATTTCCATTGTTTATAAGCACCTTGTCTATGGTACTTTGTTACAGAAGCTCAAACACACTAAGATACCTCATGAGAGTATTTGATTCAAAGATTTCATTAGAAGACATACAAGCTTCATTTTATCAGGGTTATGTGAACCTTTTTAATCTACACTCATGTAAGTGAAGAATAGATTTGGAAAAATAGCAACACACACTAGATATTTATTGGCTACTATTCTAAGCTAAGTATCTGCGAAGTTCTGGCTTGAAAGTACTTGTTTTGACATGAATTATCCAGGTGTAGTATTTCAAGCCACATTAAGCTTAAAGGCAGGAATTCAGCAGACACTGTTGTCAGCCTTACCTTTAATAGTTCAAGGCTCTATTAATAAACAAATTAATCACAAGGAAGAAAGTTTCCTCACAACCTATTGGAAGTTTCTATTGCACATTGAAGCTCTGATTTGGAAAATGAATTCATCGGTATTCATGGACTAAAGCTGAGAACTGCTATTTCTATCTTTCTCTTCTACATTCTTGAGGGCTAGAGCATCTTTTTCACCACTGAGTCCCCTGGAATAGGTCATGGGCTCTGTGGTATAGTGGTCTGATTACAACCCCCACTCTGCCAGTTATAATCTGTACACTTTAGGGTAACCTGCTTAAACTGTCTATACATCAGATTTTTCATCAGTATAACAAAATAATAGTTCTTAGAAACTAAAACAACACCTGCATACAGAAAACGTTTGATAAATCATAAATATATGGATGGAACAGTTAAATTTCTTCATAAGTGCATAACATAATAGCTGAATTATATGTCTGTATCTCTAAAATTCTCGAATAGGGATGCATGAGGAAAGGTTCTAATTAGTGATTACTGGTTACCCCAGTTGGCATCATCAAGTGGTTGATGACACCTTCCCAGGCATAGACATGGTGCCCATAAAAAATGACTCAGTATCCAAAGCTGCCTTTTAGATTTAAGCCTGTTCCAGCCATGGCAAGCATCCCAACAGTAACAGCTTTTTATTGTATTTCATGATCAATTGAGCTGTGTATATGGACAATCCCTGTGCACACGTGTGCAAACACACACACACCACACACACACACACAGAATAGCAACATGGCCAAAAGACTAGATTTTGCCATCAGACCCAGACTGAGGTTTCCGTTCTTCTACGTATTAGCTAAGTGGCCTTCGGCAAGTTAAACTCACTAAACCTCAATTTTCACTTGTAAAATGGAGATAATACCTACTTTAAGGGCTGGTAAGTAGAAAAACAAATGAGACAATGTATGTAAATCATTTAACCTAGTGCCTAACACACATGAAGCATTCATCAAGTAGAAGCTGCTATTATTACTGTTGTTGTTGTTATCATTATTATTTTATCATCCGAAATTCTGAGAAATTTTTCATTAATTTTATAATGAAAATAGGCAGATATAAGATCGGTTACAAAATAATTTTAAGATTGGTTACAAAATAATTTTATTTTAGTTATAAAAAACAAGTTTAGCAATTTTAATCTTTTACAGAATTTGTGATGCTGCAATTGCCATCTTGCCTGCCCTAAAACCTAAAAAGTAGATATATTCATACTAATTTGTATTGTGGATAAAAGCTTGAAGTGATAATTAGATAAGAGGCTGCCATGATGTTTCTAGATGACTGGGTTGGAGTGACTGGTTGTTCAGGTGGCATTATTATTATAATGGTGATAATCATTAAACCCTTTAATGTCCCATAATTACAAATGAAGCTGCCACTGAAATGCCACATCAAAAGAATTTTATTTTCATTTATGAATTCCATTACTTTGCTCACCATTAAGCATGGTTCGTAGATGTCAGTACTCATAATGATCCTTCTTTTCATGCACATTTTGCTTCGAACAATTTCTTCCAGTACATTTGGTTGGAAGGTAATAGGCCTGTATCATATTTCTATGTGCCTTAGAAGGACAGGAAGGGACTCAGAGGGAGAGAGTGAAAGACCTGAATACATTCAATACAAAAGAAAGAGGGGTAAAGGAGACTTTATCAACAGACTAATATTTTAGAAAAGATTCATTTGTCTGAAAGTGTTGAAGAAAGAGACCTTGGTCCTTTAAGGGAATCTAACAGGCAAGTGTGAGGACAAGTCAAAAAGCACAACTGAATCTCATCCAGAGGAAAATATCTGAAATAAAGGAAGCCAAGCTGGGTTTGGAGAACTATATAAAGGAAATGTAATGTAATCAAGTCTACCTGGATATTCTCCAGAGTCAGTTCTGTGTTATTGTGGTAGCGATTTCATTAATCATTTGTATAGCTACAAACTTGATACTCACTCGGTGTACATTTATTTTTTTTTTTTTGCGGTATGTGGGCCTCTCACTGTTGTGGCCTCTCCCGTTGAGGAGCACAGGCTCCGGACGCACAGGCCCAGCAGCCATGGCTCACGGGCCCAGCCGCTCCGCGGCATGTGGGATCCTCCCGGACCAGGGCACGAACCCGTGTCCCCTGCATCAGCAGGCGGACTCTCAACCACTGCGCCACCAGGGAAGCCCACATTTATTTTTTAAACCAACCTACACTAGCTCCTTGTTTCACTTTACAAAAAATTTTTAGGGCACTTTCAACTTCTGGTTTGCAGATTTTAATCTCTGAATAAAATTCTGGAAGACACTTCAGATGATTTGACAGCAAAATAAATGCTTTACATCTGGCTTCAAAGAAGCCAGTTATATCATCATCCTGTTTTCAGTGTGTAATAACTTCATTCAATAAATCTTTCATTCAATAAGCATTTCCTGAATATTTGCTAGTATCTTATGCATGTCATTATTCATGAAACCAAGCATAATCTGGTCCCCTACTATTCCAAGGCTAAAACCTTTCCCAAGAGTCTTGATATTTTCAGAAATGCAGAATGTCTTCTTGCCAACTACTTCAAACATTGTTCACCTGGTGTGAGTTGAAGAAACTTCAGTCTATCTTTATCACCTGTACTCGGAGTGTCAGAATGAATAACACACAAGGGAAGAAACAACAGAAAGGGTATTAGAAGCTGAAGCTCCAAAATGAGGATGAGAGAGAATTGAAGCACTGACACAGATAATTCAGTCACTGACTCCCTTCCTGTTGAGTACCCATGGGATCTGGAAGCTCTCCAAAGGTTTGAAATATCTTGTCTTAAAAGTGGTCCAGTAAAGTCATTCTCACCAGATGAAATGCAGAGAACACACAGTTGCTGGTGAAGAAGTAGAATTTCTGATGGCCTTACATTTCTCAGGGAAAAAAAAGGTAGAAACACCAAGTCTTTTGTGATCCTTGTAGGGTCTTCAAAACGTTTTATAAAGCTACTTCAGTTCCAAGTAAACGTTTCTTCTGATAGCAGATTAGAAGTCCATGAGTGATGCTTGGATGGTAAGCATACCATTCGTTAATAATGTACATAGTACTCACTTCCTAAAACCATTTCCCTAGTGGCATAAAGATTTTTCTTAAGGGATTCATTCCAGGGTTCTCATTAGCATTATCTTTTATGACCTTAATGAACATCAGTGCCTACTTTACAGTGTGGAGGTTATTATCAAATGCCCTATGTATGCAAGCAACTAAACTGAGAGAAATGTTTAATTTCTGAGGCTCTACTTACTACTCTGCATAGGTGTTTAACAAATGCCTAAAGAAGATCTAGCATACAAAGCTCAGACTTCAGAATGAGAAATAGTTTATAATTTTCAATTCCAAGTTAAGCGTGAGCCTGGTAAGACTGTTTCAAAATACAAAATCTTTTGTTTTATAGGTAAAATACAAAAATTCCTGGGTAAATATCAGTTTTATAAATGCATTAGTAATTTGGTTATGTTTTCTCTGTGTTCCTGAAGTAGTCTACTTAATCATAGAACTTTTTTTCAAGAATGTAGGATTCATTTTTCATATTTTAAATAATTGTAACCTTAATAAAGCCAATGTTTGTGCCTTACCTCATTTATGCTGAGGATTTTTAACAACTTATTGTGACTTAGAAAGGTCTCTCCAGAAAACACATGAAATTATTTTCAGGATTAAGTAAGGAATTCTCAACTATATTTACCCTTTTTCAGTCATGATGACAAAAGTGTTTAATTTGCAATTTCAAGCCCTATTGATCCCAAACCAATAGTGACTTGTGTTTAAAGTAAGCATCTCAGAGGAATAAATTAGAAAAATATAAGGAAATATGACCTGAAAATACTTGGCACATACTTTTTTCCCTTCTTGGAAGCTGAGTGCACTACATGTGTATGACCAAACAAATGAATTTAGATTAGCAGTTATTAAATTAGAATCAATGGTAGCTCTGAAACTGTATGACAAAGTATGAGCGTGTGCATGCATGTTGGGTAGGGGGAAAGAGAGGATGAGAGAATACAGAGAGATGGAATAATTTCTACATATCAGGCCTTGTTCAAGGCACTGGAAATACAGTGTGAACAAGATAGGGTTCCTGACCTCAAGTAGCTTATATTCTTGTCAAGGAATACAGGCAGTAAGATATATAAACAAAAAAATAAATTTCAGAAATGTATCCTCAGTTTAGGATCTAATTTGACTTAAGTTCAAAATAATGAGACCTCAAAATCAAAAATGGCCAAAAAAGAGGCCATAGAATCCACTGTGAGAATGAGCAGAAAAGATAGACAACAGTCTTAGGGCATCAAAGACTCAGCTTTAGAATTATTAGATACAACACATAAAAGAACATGTACAAAATGTTACAATCTTTTAAAATGTATGGTCCAAAAAATGATCAAGGAAGAAGTAACCATCAGAAATCACCATAAAGAATTAGGGGAGAATCAACATTTAGAAATAAAACATAAATAGGGTGAAGATGGAGTCTCAGTGAATGAGTGAGGCATCAGAACACAGCAAGATGGTAAACTGGAAGAAAGATTAAAGACATTACCTAGGGTGCTGTACAGAAAGAAAATAAGAACTGTACGAAATACCAGAAAAATGAGATATTCTAGCATGCATTCAACTGAGTCCCAGAAGGAGAGAACATTTTAAAATGCAGAAGAGATAGGTTTGAAGACACAATCAGTGCAAACATTTTCAGAATTGATAAAGGATACATATATAAGAAGTTCCACATACACCAAACAGGATAGATAAGTGAGATCCACATGGGGACATTTTTTATAAGGCTACAGAATGCCGAAAACAAGAAAAAAAGAACTTTGAAGCAGATGGAGAGAAAAGACAGGTCATTTACTAGGAATGATAACTATACTGATAACTAACACTGTTAGCAACAATGGAAGCCAAAGACTGAGCATTACTATCTTCAAAGTCTAAGAGAATGTAACTGTCAATCCAGAATTGTAAATCCAGCAAAACTATCATTTTAAAATGGGAGTAAAATGAAGATATTTTCAAATGAACAAAAACTGAGGGAGCTTACCACCAACAGACCTTCACTGAAGGAACTTTTCAGTTATGTACTTCATGAACAAGAAAAATGATCCTATAAATGTTATACACAGTTAACATAGATTTTTGTGTTGATGGTTGCACAGCTCAGTGAATATATTGAAAACCATTGAATTGTACCCTTTAAAAGGGTGAATTGTATGGTGGAGGAATTATATCTCAGTAAAGGTGTTTTTAAAGATCCTTCTTTGCAACATAGATGGTGTGACTTGAAAACTTGGCAAAATGAGTATCCAGACTTCTCTTTTAAACCCTTAATCTTGCTGGGGTTTAATGCATAAAGACAGTTACACTGACATGCATCTCAGTTTGATAGTGGAAACATACCTAGAGTTGCCTATGAATCAAGAATATTTTTTAGTGAAAGCTTATAAGGTTTTAAGCTCATACTTTACTAATTTAATTAGTTAATATACATGACCATTTTTAAAAACATAGACTAAAATAATTTCTTAACAGTACTGAAAAAATGTTTCCAAAGACAAAACTGTAAAACAAGTTCAGATAAGTCCCAATTTTTCATCCCTGTTTCCCTAACTATTCCCTCCCTCCCACGTTGGTAATTAATATTTGACTTCTATTTCCCTCGTTTCTCAAAAACTGGTCTTTCAGAGGTAGAAGACTAATATATCCATATTTCATTTATTACACTGAAAAAGCACCGTGACTTTTAGGTGTCTGCATCCAGAACAAGTTTGAGAACTATCATAAATCTAACCACAGACACTGGACATAAATAAGTGTCTTCCAGAGCCTTCAGGAACCAGCTAAAGACAAAGCCCTTTTTCTTTTTAATTAAGACATTATTTTTTGAATTACAATATGATCCTGCAATTCCATTCCTGAGCATATATCTAGAGAAAACTATAATTTGAAAAGATACTTGCACCCCAATGTTCATTGCAGCACTATTTACAATAGCCAAGACATGGAAGCAACCTAAGTGTCCATCAACAGATGAATGGATAAAGAAGATGTGGTATATATATACAATGGAATATTATTCAGTCATTAAAAAAGAATGAAATACTACAATGTGCAGCAACATGGATGGACCTAGAGAATATCATAGTAAGTGAAGTACGACAAAGATGAATATCATGTGATATCACTTATATGTGGAATCTTAAAAAAAATGATACAAATGAACTTATCTACAAACAGAAATAGACTCGCAGACATAGAAAACAAACTTATGCTTACCAAAGAGAAAGGGGAGGGGAGGGATATATTAGGAGTTTGGGATTAACATATACACACTACTATATATAAAATAGATAAACAACAAGGACCTACTGTCTAGCACAGAGAACTATATTCAATATTTTCTAATAACCTAAAGGGAAAAGAATCTGAAAAAGGCTATATATAGATGTGTAAGTGAATCACTTTACTATATACCTGAAACTAACACAACATTGTAAATGAACTATACTTCAATAAAAAAATTATTTTTTGAAACAGTTTTAGATTTACAGGAAAAAAATGAGCAGACAGCACAGAGAGTTCCCATATACCGCCTTCCCCTCACACAATGTCTCATTTTTTTAACTGAAATATAGTTGACATACAATATTAGGTTCATTTCAGGTATACTACATAATGATTTGACATTTGCATACATTATGAAAGGATCACCACTGTAAGTCTAGTAACCATCTGTCCCGGTACAGAAAGTTATTACAGTATTATTGTATGCTGTATTACATATTCTTTATGCTGTATATTACATACCCGTGACTTATTTATTATATAACTGGAGTTTGTACCGCTTAATCCCTATCACCTATTTGGCCCCCACTACCCTCCCTTCTGGCAACCACTCATTTGTTCTCTGTATCTATGAATCTGTTTTCATTTTGGACGAAGCCTTTCTTTTGATTAAAGGAGAGTTTCTGGTCAGTTTGCACATGATGAGAGACATTTGGGGGTCAGTGGTACTTTGAACTCCACCACCAACACTTGCAACAGTGTGGAAGGAAAATACGTTTCAGAGGCAGGTATTTCCAAGCTGTGATACTTCGAGCAAGTTGCTTAACATATCCATGCTTATCTCCTTGTTTAAAAAAAAAAGGATAATAGTGTTCACTGTTTCAGACTGTTCTAAGGATTGTGTTACATGATGTAATGATTCAGAACCCACAGAAGGAGCAGCATGCTGTACATATGAGGTACTCTAAGACGGAGGCTAAAATTCTAATGCAGGACCACAGAGGCTGTCAACTTCATTTCAACTATGATCAGCAGGTCAAGGTGTGGAGGAAGAGCATCAACCCCTTCTGAGTTAGGCTCCTGTTGTATACAGAATTAAAAATTCAATCTCTCCACTTCTCTGAAAGCAGTGTTATCCCAGAGCATCAGGCTATGAAATCAGTTTAAAAAAGTGATACAGGGGATGTGGCCAATTCACAGAGCAGCACAGACAAGGCTAAATGCAAATGGAAGGCAAACACTTTTTAGCTGATTTGAATCTTTTCAGTGTTACTGTTGACAAAATAAACACGCAAAGTTATTCTTCCTCTTCTGCTGTTAAAATGCATTTGCTCCAATAGGAAAGTCTCCCCTTGTTTAGCTCACAGAAAAGGTTAGTTCTTTACTTAATCATACTGTACAAAACCTTGGGCTTTCTTCAACAGCCAACTCTTAACGTACATTGTAGCTGGAAAGGCACTCATGGAATAGCTCTATGAAATCTCCTGGGAAATGTATCAGTGGATTTTGCTGTACAAAAGTAACACTTGCTGCCACACATCAGGAAGGAACATTGGCCAATTACGGTCCTAAAATGAACTGCTCGCTGCTTCTTCTCCATTTCTTAAGTGAACTTCCTTTCCAGTTTATTTTCCATATGTGACAATTCTAGGCCACTGCAAGCTGTGCTCGTTCAGACCACATTTGTTGAAAAAGGTGCAACGGAACTTTGCAAATGGAAAAAAAAAGAGAGAGATAAACTAGTAATCTGGGTTCACATAGACAAGAAACAGGCTATTTTTGCTTCTAAAAGCTTTTTAAAAAGACTTCACTCCCAGAAGCTGCTCTGTCTCTTTGTAAGCGAGTTGGCTGGCACAGGTAAAGAAACCGAAGGTGAGGATCCTGCCAGAGGGAGTCTGAGGAATGGAAAAAAGTACAGGGATTTACTCAGGACTGACTCCAAACCTCCCTTTCTTACCCTGTCTCTCCAGCCAAAGCTGAGAAAAGGTTTTGCAATCACCATAGTAATTCAGGCAAAAACAAGCCTTGCTGTCTATTTATGCATGAATTCTGCTAGGCAGGCCTGAAATAATATAGTCAAAAGTAGGCCAAAATTTCATAAAAACACAGAAAATGTAAAACTGGCTATCTGGCAGCCCCAGTACCTAGAAACACCAGTTTGTGTGTTCTTCCAGATAATGTGACAAATTTGTGGTTTTTCACTTAAAGTAAGAAAAATCAAGGATGATCTCCTTGGACCAGTTCTACTATGGTAGAATCCCCCAATTACAGGAAAAAGCCGGGACTTGTGGTAGGGGTAGCCATGAGAATCAGGAGCACAAGAGTCATCATCCAATGAGAGAGGACCTCCAACTCCAGAAAGGGCTTCTACTGGTGGGAAGCCAACAAGACTTACCCTGAGACCCCACATTCCATCCTGACAGCATCATATTGGTATCCGTATTTCCTTCGTATATGTGCTCCCATCACTAGCCACCACAGAAGAACTAAGGCAGCTCAGGAAAACACATTTCTTAAATTTATAATCAAAAAAATTTTTAATAAATACATTATGATAGTGTTACCCAAACTGGTACTTGAGAAGATTTTAAGTGACAGGCAAATTAACTTTTTTGAAATTTTACTGGTATTTTATGTACATTTAAAAAAATACAGCACATAGAAACTATGATGTCATAAGTACTAGTTATTTAGAACAAAGTTAACTATTTTTTAGAATTTCAAAATGAGCTTATTCACAGCAAGTAAAGAGTAGCACAAGTATTAAATGTAAAATGGCAAAAATGTGAAGCTGGTACATGTATGCATGATGAGAAGTATTACGGGGAATGCATAATCAGAAGCTAGTATCATGAGAAGACTTTTACGTTTCTAGTCAAGCCATAAGGTCCTGGCCCATGAAAGAAGCGCCTTTGGTTTTCCTATCCCACAAAGTTTGCTGTGAACTATTTTTTTTAATGGGTTGACAGACCTTGTTTCCTCAGCTGTGCAAGGACTCTGGGAAGATGCTCCCCACGGCCTGGGAATCCCAAGGAGGAGGCTGCCACTCATCACTGAACTGGGAGGATACCCCTTCTCTGCCGTAATGAATGCCACCACCCTTGTCTCTCCCTGAAGGAAACACACTAGCCTCAACAATGTAAACAGTTATTTACAGAAGGGATGCCCTCGAAGGTTCCAAGGCTCTAGAGATTGTATTTGGGTGGGGGGCAGGGGAAGAGCCTTCAAGTCAGAAATTAAGCCCTTAACCCAACCTTCTCGTTCTGATTCTCTCATCCTGCATGAGAAATCAGACCTTCCAAGGTCCTGGCTCCTTAACTCTCCCTCCCATGAACCCTTCCCCCACCCAGTGTTCCCCTCTTACATTCTCCCACCCTACTCACACACACGTTGCCCTCTCACACGATTCTGACAACGAAGAAAACCTAGTCCAAGTTGCTTCTTCCTAGACCCTGTGTGTGTGTGTGCTGGGTGGGGGAGGGGGGGCGTTGGGGGTGGTGAAAGAGGGTGGAGGAGTTCTCAGATATCAAGCCTCACTATGAATTTCCTAAAATTGTGTTACAAATTTTGTTCTGGATTTCCTTTCCATCAAAGTGAAAGAGGGGGTGGAATTCACTGTGGTTCCTCAGAGGAAGGTCTTCCTAGGCCTTCATCTAGCATGGCTTTCATATTGAGGACTTCAGCAACATTCTCTACAAAGAATGCTATGTGGTTTTCCTTTTGCTGTTGCTTACACAAAATTCATCTGTGTAAGCTGAAGTGTGCTTACACACGTCACTGCAATTATGTGTTTATCTGTCTGTCCCCTCCGTCTAGACTGTAATCTCTTGAGGGCAGGTCATAGGTCTCATAAATTTTTCTATCTTTAATGTCAAGAACCATACCAGGCTTTCAAAGTGTTTGCTAAGTGAATAAATAAATAATCTTAAGAAGAGGAATGTTTGAAGATGAAGGAAGTGAAATGATAGGTTGAAATAGGAAATATAGTTTTCTTTTTGAAATCAACAATTACATTATTTTCAACTAGAAATCTGCTGTGGTGCCTTAAACAGCACACAGGAATGCTTTTACCCAAGGTGCCCAGATAACTGTTCATGTCAATCAAAGTTATAATGTTTGTTCAGCTTTCCCCTATGTCACCCTGTACAAGTTCAGCTTCCACAGTTTCCATATGACTGTATTTATCCCTCTACTTCATTTTGGACACAATATGGGCACAGGAACCTATAGGGAAAAAAGGAAATGAAACCATGAGGCAGAGTGACCTAGATTACTTTTTACCTAGGTTATCTTTGGGGACCCTCGGGTCTGCGCTATATCTAGGCCACTCGGTCTGAGTGACAGGCAGACCAGTGAAAGTACTAGATTATCTTCAGTTAGTAGTTATACATCTTAATAAATCAGTCTTTAAAAAAAAGAGGCTCTGGAGAAGTGTGACTTGGAATATGGTCTGCTTAGTGACATGTGCTAAAAAAAGAAGTCAGGATGTTTGGTGTAAGCGGAGACACTGTTACGTAAGGCTTTTTGAGGATAAAAGTATAAAAGATAGTAGAATCTCCCTCTTTCCCTTCCCCTAGGATACATGCACAGCAGCAGGTTCCTATGTTAAATGGTTGGCATTAGTTTGCTAGGGCTGCCATAACAAACTACCATAGACCGGGTGGTTTAAACAACAGAAAATTATTTTTTCACATTCTAGGTGCTGAAAGTTCAAGATCAAGATGCCAGCAAGCTTGGTTTCTTCTGAGGCCTCTCCCTGTGGACTGCAGACAGCTGCCTTCTCACCATAATCACATACGGTCTTTCCTCTGTGTGTGCACACCCCACGTGTGTCCAAATTTCCTCTTCTTATGAATACACCAATCAGATTGGATTATGACCCACCCTAACAGCCTCATTTTAACTTAATCACCTCTTTAAAGACCCTGTCTCCAAATAGAGTCACATTCTGAGTTATCCAGGGTTAGGACTTCAACATATAGATCAAGGGGATGGGGGGGGGCACACAGTTCAGCCCATAAGAGCATACTATAGTCTTTGAATTTAGAAGCCATAGTGCCATCCTAATTAGTAATTGACTTGACTCCTCACTGACCAAGCATTTAGGATTATACTGAAGTTTAGGGAGGAACTAAGCCATGAGGAAATTAAGGATCATTCCCCAAGGAAGCCAAAAAAGGTTGCAGATTGAGGATCAAAAGTTTGGATTGTTTAAAAAAAAAAAAAATCTCAAGTTCACACTAGACCTGGGGCAACAAACTCAAATGGTTTCCGGTTGGAACAGATAACATCAGTGTGGACTGCAGCCTAGTTTAAAAAGAAAGGGCAAATGGAAGAGAGGGAAAGGAGCAAACTGAGAGTCTAAGTCATAAAAAGAATCAAATTCAATTTTCCTCCCAATGCATCAGTCAGTTCATGAGCCCTGAACAAGACACTCTTTGCTACACATTCAAATGTTCACTCAACAGATGTCCTTCCCATATGTCCCATGACATTTCATCCTTTCCTTCTTGCTTTCCTCCAGCCCTGTCCAGATTAAGTTCTTCAGTTTGGTGACAGCCCAGGGCCTCAAGCTGCTGACCTGAAGGTGGAGTGTTACAGCTGCCAACTGTTCTGCTCCCAATCAGTGCTGGCCGTGAAGGCAGCTACTCTCCCATAAGCATGCTCTTGCCTCATTTCCATTCTCCTCAGGCTTGGTTGTCATAGGGACAGCAGTGTGCTCGAGGCCTGGGTGAAACTCCAGGACCAGAAAAGTAGAACATATGCAAACCTGCAGGGTCTATGAAGCGTTGAGTCAGAACCAAACGACCAACAGAAATTGGAGATTCATGAAAGCCATGGGGGAGGATAAACTGGCATATTTGCAATCTAAGTCAGTGGTTTCTAACAGAAGGTGGATGAGGGGATATTTTATTTTATTTTATTATTATTTTATTTATTTATGGCTGCACTGGGTCTTCATTGCTGCACAAGGGCTTTCTCTAGTTGTGGTGAATGGGGGTTACTCTTTGTTTCAACACGCAGGCTTCTCATTGCGGTGGCTTCTCTTGTTGTGGAGCACAGGCTCTAGGCCCGCGGGCTGCAGTAGTTGTGGCTCGCAGGCTCTAGTGCACAGGTTCAGTAGTTCTGATGCATGGGCTTATTTGCTCTGTGGCATGTGGGATCTTCCTGGACCAGGGCTTGAACCCATGCCCCCTGCATTGGCAAGAGGATTCTTAACCACTGCGCCACCAGGGAAGTCCAAGGGGATATTTTAGATTTAGGAACCATTTCCAAAATTCACATGCCTCCTACACCCAGCCCCAAGTGAATTTTAATCACAGGTTAGCAGCCAATAGAGTCTCAGGGACTAAAGGAATCAGGCAAAAGTGTAGACTGAAGGAATTTGATGAGTCATAGCTACCTTTATAATCCTCTCAGCCTGACAGTATTAATAGATAAAATTTTTCCCCTTTCCTTAGGTTTTTTTGCTAAGAGGACTGTTCAGTTACTGTTCCTGGCCTAGCTTCACTCTTTTTTTTTTTTTTAACATCTTTATTGGAGTATAATTGCTTTACAATGGTGTGTTAGTTTCTGCTTTATAACAAAGTGAATCACTTATACATACATATATCCTCATATCTCTTCCCTCTTGCGACTCCCTCCCTCCCACCCTCCCTATCCCACCCCTCTAGATGGTCACAAAGCACTGAGCTGATCTCCCTGTGCTATGTGGCTGCTTCCCCCTAGCTATCTATTTTACGTTTGGTAGTGTATATATGTCCACGCCCCTCACTCAGTTTGTGGCAGCTTACCCTTCCCCCTCCCCGTATCCTAAAGTTCATTCTCTAGTAGGTCTGCGTCTTTTTTTTTTCTTTTTTTTTTTTTTTTGCGGTATGCGGACCTCTCACTGGTGTGGCCTCTCCCGTTGCGGAGCACAGGCTCCGGACATGCAGGCTCAGTGGCCATGGCTCACGGGCCCAGCCACTCCGCGGCATGTGGGATTTTCCCGGATCGAGGCACGAACCCATGTCCCCTGCATCATCAGGCGGACTCTCAACCACTGCGCCACCAGGGAAGCCCTGGTCTGCGTCTTTATTCCTGTCTTGCCCCTAGGTTCTTCATGACCATTTTTTGTTTGTTTTTTAGATTCCATATATATGTATTAGCATACGGTATTTGTTTTTCTCTTTCTGACTTACTTCACTCTGTATGACAGACTCTAGGTCCATCCATCTCACTACAAGTAAGTCAATTTTGTTTCATTTTATGGCGGAGTAATATTCCATTATATATATGTGCTACATCTTCTTTATCCATTCATCTGTTGATGGACACTTAGGTTGCTTCCATGTCCTAACTATTGTAAATAGAGCTGCAATGAACATTGTGGTACATGATTCTCTTTGAATTATGGTTTTCTCAGCGTATATGCCCAGGAGTGCGATTGCTGGGTCATGTGGTAGTTCTATTTTTAGTTTTTTAAGGAACATCCATACTGTTCTCCATAGTGGCTGTATCAATTTACATTCCCACCAACAGTGCAAGAGGGTTCCCTTTTCCCCACACCCTCTCCAGCATTTGTTGTTTGTAGATTTTTTGATGATGCCCATTCTAACTGGTGTGAGATGATATCTCATTGTAGTTTTCATTTGCATTTCTCTAATAATTAGTGATGTTGAGCAGCTTTTCATGTGCCTCTTGGCCATCTGTATGTCTTCTTTGGAGAAATGTCTATTTAGATCTGCCCATTTTGGGGTTGGGTTGTTTGTTTTTTTAATATTGAGCTGCATGAGTTGCTTGTAAATTTTGGAGATTAATCCTTTATCAGTTGCTTCATTTGCAAATATTTTCTCCCATTCTGAGGGCTGTCTTTTCGTCTTGTTTATGGTTTCCTTTGCTGTGCAAAAGCTTTTAAGTTTCAGTAGGTCCCATCTGTTTATTTTTGTTTTTATTTCCATTACTAGGAGGTGGATCAAAAAAGATCCTGCTGTGATTTATGTCAGAGTGTTCTTCTCATGTTTTCCTCTAAGAGTTTTATAGTGTTTGGTCTTACATTTAGGTCTCTAAACCATTTTGAGTTTATTTTTGTGTACTGTGTTAGGCAGTGTTCTAATTTCATTCTTTTACATGTAGTTGTCCAGTTTCCCTAGCACCTCTTATTGAAGAGGCTGTCTTTTCTCCATTGTATATTCTTGCCTCCTTTATCAAAGGTAAGGTGACCATATGTGCGTGGGTTTATCTCCTGGCTTTCTATCCTGTTCCATTGATCTATATTTCTGTTTTTGTGCCAGTACCATACTGTCTTTATTACTGTAGCTTTGTAGTATAGTCTGAAGTCAGGGAGCTGCTTCACTCTTAATCACTCCACCTTAAGAGAGTTGGAAAGATTCAATTTATTGGTGAATTTGGGAGTAATAACCTGGGTGTGCTGAGCCCAGCTCTGTCTTTCTTCCTTTTTAGGAAGCAGCTCATCCTAAGACAGCATAGTAATATCTGCCTTATGGTGGGGGTAAAGGCAGTGTGTCTGCCTCGGTCAACATTGCACGTATCTGTTAGCATCAGCCTGTCTATTTCTGGGGTTCACTACTAGTAATGTCACTTTGTTAAATAGAACTAGAGCCACATCCTCTAAGCCACTGTCAATATCGAAGGTAATATTGTGTCCTACATCTGTCATTGTTTTCTTTTATTTATCATTTTGTTCAGAGCCCAAGGATACAAAACTCCCCAACAGTGAAATCAAATCTGTAGAGTATTTTGTGGTAACAATGACAAAACACAAGATTGCTCTGTGGTGAACCAGAGTATAAGGAGTGGATTTAGTGCTGTTCCATAACAGGTAATTTCCCTTATACTGATATGAGTAAACACAAAGGTAAATACACACACACACATACACACACACAATTACATACATAGCATGTCCTATATCAAAATAGAGTCTGTATGGTTTCAAGTCACAAACTAGTGGTTCTGTTTACTGAACTCTTATAACATTAACACTTAATTCCATAATATATACCATCAAACATCTTTGAAATTCATTTCAAATTACAAAACGTATACTAATTTGAAAACTCATCCTCAAAGATCAAACCATACATCAAACTTAAAGGTTTTTCTTACAGCCTTTAAAAGTGTTCCAAATGTTATCAAAGCCAATCAAATTTTTCTGAAGTTAGTATGCAAAAAATAAATGTAAAAATCCTAGGAAATCTATTTGAAACTGTGACTTTCTTGATTTAGTCAACAGACAAGATATTTATAACTATTTGCTAAAAAGCAGAGTGACTGGGAAATTCACTTATGTCTTTTTTTTTTTTTTAAATCACAGATAAGAAAAGTAACCTTCCAATTTGGGGAAATCAAGGGAGTTGTTGACAGTAGGAATGAGAAGACTATGAAGACAGCTCTATATAGACCTTTGTTTTGGAAGGTCAAGTCTCTCAGAAGAATGAGGCTGAATTTCTCCCCCTAAGAAGACATTTTGGAGGCTATAGGTTCTAGGGGTAGAGAAGGAAGCTTTTTGACATGAATGAATCTGGGGGAAGAGAAGTTATAGGCTCCCTGTAATATAGAGAGAGCAGAACTCCTGCTAAGTACTGCCCCAAAGTCAAACAGTTACTCACATAGGAAAAATGTGTGGGATGCCTAAAGATGGCCACTAGGAAGATGACTGCCCCATGGTCAAAGTTTGCACTGAGAGATGCCTGTCTCTGAAAAAAATGGACCCTCCACTGAGAGCAGCCACAGGGCTGACCACAATGGATATCTCTTTTTCAAGGACTGAGTAAAATCTCTAGGTTCCTGTAGTAAGTAAGGGAGTGAGGAGTCTAAATTATAATTGATATTGCTCTTCTTGAAAACCTTGATGAATGGGAGCAAAATGAAGAAATATTACACTATATCTATTATACTAAATTGCTTGTTAATTTGTAAAACTATGTCACAGAGTACCCGCATTCCACTGTCTGTCTATATGCCAGATTGTGTTTTGTCAACGTGGTGTTATCACTTCCCTCTGAGGCTGGGAATGACATCTCCCAAGATACCCTTCCCATAAACTCCTGGGTTAAAGCTGGCCACAGTGACAGAGGTGGTAAAAGTGCCTAAAGGGCTCCAGCTTTAAGCTCTTTTCCCAGCTTCTGGCTGTCAGCCAAGAGTAACCCAAGCCAACCACCAAATACTAGACTGCATTTCCCATAGAGGTGGCAGCTTCCACAGACCTCTCCACCAGCTCCCCCTTTACATTCCCCTTCAGTGTAATTCATTTTTGCAATTCTGCTTAAAACAGATACTTGGGCAGATTTTCCGCTTGGGGGATTTTCCCACAAGTTTTGACCCACACATTAACACTAAAGCTTCTGGCTTTTGTATTAGTGACTTTTCCTGATCCTGATTCTTCTCATCCAGATTGCCAACTTCCTGGCTCCTCCCGCATGTATATAAACTCTAATTTCTGTGGTAAACCCCATGGTATTTTAGTGGTTGGTTTATTAAGCGTCTGCTGATGGCCCCAGTTTAGTACTGAATGCGGTTTCAGAAGAACGGGATCATAGGGAGGGGAATCTGACATTTTTTTCCTCTGTTCTGATTAGATATGAAGGCATTAGTGACCTTGTTGCTGTTACTAAATGAGACAATAATAGTCCAGGATATCCAGTGGCAAAAGTCACTTAAATTGTCACCTGAAGTCACCAGCAATTGAGTGCCTATAAAAGTCAAGGCTTTGGGGCCTCCCTGGTGGCGCAGTGGTTGAGAGTCCGCCTGCCGATGCAGGGGATACGGGTTCGTGCCCCGGTCTGGGGGGATCCCATATGCCACGGAGCGGCTGGGCCCGTGAGCCATGGCCGCTGGGCCTGCGCGTCCGGAGCCTGTGCTCCGCAACGGGAGAGGCCACAACAGTGAGAGGCCCGCATACCGCAAAAAAAAAAAAAAAAAAAAAGTCAAGGCTTTGGATGACCAAATTGCTGCATCCGTCAAACATCATCGTGGAAAGAAAGAGAATAAAGACTATGGAGTTCTTTGTCTACCAATGGAGCTCGGAGAAAGAAAATGATCATCTCTGAGCTTAAAAGTCCCTGATCATGATGCAGGTTAAGGAGGCAAAAAGCATTTATGATGTTCCTGACGGAAATGCTCATCTCCTGTATATACAGGATTATTTTCTGAAAACTAAACCCCAAACCTGAATCTGCAGGTGACTGAATTACAATGTAAATTAAATTCATAGCTTTAAGAGGTTGTGTTAAAGTTAAGATGCTGATTGGGGAAATAATGGGGTCCTGAAAGATTGGGCAGATTGAAGGAAGCTGAGGACCTTGAACACCTGAATTCTGCTGAACTCCCCCTTCTAACAGAAACGGCTCTTCATCTCCCCTCCAAGGAGAGTGGCCTTCCCTTATCTGAAGAGACTGATGACATGTTCTGATGGGGGTCCTTGCAGGGGAATGATGATCTTCCTCAAGACCCACCTTCATGACCTCTCATTGCTTCTACACTTATAACTAGCCTCAAATCCTAGTAGGACCCAGGGGACTGAGTACAAAGCATGGCCCAGTAAGAGGTCCCACACATGCCAGAACAATTATCAGATTTTGCCAGCTTATAGTGATGGAAACCTGGGGAATAAAAATATGTATGAAATGGATTTTACTGTAATGGCAGCAAAGCTAAACCATCAGAAAGTCCCCACGGCCCACCCCAAGTTCTTTGAATTAATCATGCCGTCACTAGGACTGAACGAGATAGGCAGACTACAGAAGTTTAATTTGATTTGTCTTGTGCTGGTGAGAAGTGTGGCTTCAATCACTCCATAAAGTTATGGCTCCTCAACCAATTTCCAGACTTCAGTTTCTTCCCAGAGCCAGAGTCCACCGATGAAGAAAAGGCCAGGTCCCCTTTAAGAAGATCCCCTGCTACCCTTTTAAAATGTGTACTGTAAATCTTCCTTTTACATTTTCCTAAAGGGACCAACAGCCATTTACCTAATTAACCATTTTCCAGCATACTGTGCATTGGGTAAAGTAACTTCCCACATTTTTCAGAGATTTCTGTTCAGTAGCTCACATCCAACATGAATTCCCAGGGACCCAAACACAAATGTGGTCTACCAGTCAGAGTGCAGAATTACAGAAATCAGGTGGAGGGAATTCTGGCTTGGATTCCTCCCAAAGTGGACCCAGTGATTCCCCATGGCTACTTCCCTAAGTTCCAGAATATAACTGACAGAATAACTCTTATGAACTGAACTGTGTCCCCCCCCCCAAATTCCTATATTGAAGCCCTAATCCCCTGTACCTCAGAATGTGACTGTATTTAGAGACAGAGCCTCTAAAGAGGTGATTAAGTTAAAATGAAGCCATTACAGAGGGCCCTAATCCAATCTGACTGGTATCCTTATAAGAAAAGGGGATTCGGACACACAGAGAGAGACACCAGGGATGACATGCACTCAGAGGAAAGGCCATGTGAGGACAGAGCAAGAAGGTGGCCACCTGCAGGTCAAGAAGGGAGCCCTCAGGAGAAACCAACCAAAACCAACACCTTGATCTTGGACATCCAGCCTCCAGAACTGTGAAAAAATAAATTCCTACTGTTTAAGTCACCTAGTCTGTGGTGTTATGTTATGGTATGCCTAACAGACTAATACAATAACCATACTGATTCTCTAAGGAAGATTAAAGGAAAGAGCAAGTGAAAACTTCTATTAACAGCCTCTACCTACAGAAAGAGTAAGCCACATTCTCAGAAGGATCACAAAAATTAGTGTCACCATCAAGGACTTGAAGGATGAAGGATGATTATTCCTACCAAATCCCCATTTAACTCGCCTCTCTGGACTGTACAGAAAATAAATGGATCTTAGGGAGTACCAATGGGTTATTGTAAACTTATTCAGGTGTCAGCTCCAATTGCAACTGCTATTCCCGATGTGATTCTTTTTCACCTGGAGCAAATAAACACAGACCTGAACTCCTGCTATTATTTCTAGGGGTTCAGTGGTCTGGGGCATGTTGAGATAACCCCTCTAAGATGGGCATGTTGCTGATCTTGTACCTCCTGTTACTAAAAAAGAGGTACAACAACACATGAGCCTTTTCAGATTTTGGAGTCAACATATGTACATCATTTGCACAGGCTGCTCTGACTAGTTTACTAAGTAATCTATAAAATTAGCTGTTTTGAGTGGGAGCCAGAGGAAGAGAAGGCTCTGCACCAGATGCAGCTTATCATGCAAGTTGCTCTACTGTTTGGTCCATATGATCCACTAGATCCAACAGTGCTTAAAGGGATGCTGTAGGAAGCCTGGGACTGGTCATCATAGGTCAATATAGGTCTTCAGTATTTTGAAGCAGTTAATCTTTGCTTCCACTTCTACATATAACTATTCTCCATTTAACTATTCTCCCTAGCTTGTTCATGGGCCCTAATACAAACTGAATTCTTGAACATAAACCACCAATTAACTATTCACCTGAGCTACCCATCATGAACTAGGTATTTTCTAAACCACCAAACTTGTGAAAATAGGGACCAGGTAGCTGATAAATGAAAAACGTGAGCCTGCTTTACAGTTGGTTTTATATAAATACTGGTACAACCTACAAGTGGCTGGTTAGAGCACCGTAGCCCATTCAGGGGTGGACAGTGGTGAAAGGAAACCATCCTAGCAGGCAGATCTTTGAGCAGAGAACTGGATATATTCATTTTGCCTGGAAGGAAAGATTTCCAGAGGTATGGCTCTATGCTCATTCATGATCAGTGGCTAACCATTTCTCTAGGTGACTGGAGACTTAGAAAGAACACAATTGTGACATTGATGACAACAAGGTAAGGGGAAGTTATTTGGACAGACCTCTCAGAATTGGCAAATAATGTGAGGATATTTGTGCCTCATGTAACTGCTCACTAAAAAGGAGTTTTAGCAGACGAGGCTCTTACCAATCAAATAGAAAACATGACCCAATTGTGAAGGTCAGTCGCTTTTTCCCCAGTCACTTCTGTCATTGCCATATGGGCTCCTGCACAAAATGGCAATAGCAACAGGAGTGGAGATTCGCAACGGTTCAGCAACATGATTTTTCACTCAGCAAGGTCAATCTGAGACCATAATCTGCCATCAGCTGGAACCAACACTGGGCCCTCACTATGGCAGCTAAGAAGAACTGAAGGTACATTGATAAACTGAATATGACCCATCATGGAAGAGGCATCAATTTGCTTCATTTCTTCATGTGGATTTGCCGTGCCTTCCATACTTCTGGCAAAACTAGTTTCCGTAGATGCTTTATTGACCCTCATAGTATTCCAAACAACATTAGTTGTAACCAAAGGACTCATTGTACAGTGAATGAAAGGTGGTATTAGGCTCTTAATCAAGGGGTTCACTGCTCTCACCATGTTCTCCATCACTATGAAGCAGCTGGATTGATAGAACAGTGGAATGGCCTGAAGACTCAGTTATCATGCCAGGTTTTAGAGTGGGGATATTGCTTTTAGGAGCCAATATATGCTCTGATTCAGTGCCCAAACTATGATACTCTTTCTACCATAGCCAGAATTCATGACCTGGGAATCAAGAAATACACATGCGAGCAATTCCTCTGACCGTTACACTTAATGATTCATTAGGAAAATTTTTACTTCCTTATCTCCACATTTTTGGGCTAAGCTGCTTTAGGGGTATTAGTTCCCAAGGGAGGACTGCTTCCACCGGAGGACATAGCTATAGTTTCACTGAACAGGAAGCTGAGACTGCTATCTGGACACCTGGGTTCTTTATTCCACTGAAATAACAGGCAAAGAAGGGGGTTATTGCACTGGTTGGGGTGGTTGACCCTGACTATTAAGGGGAAACTGTATTCCTCTTACTACTATGTAAGCAAGGAGGAGTGTGCCTGGAACCCAGAAAATTCTCTGTAGTGCCATTTAGCATCGCACATTCTGTGGTAAAAGTTCATGGACCACAACAACCCAATACAAGCAAGACTACTGATGTCAGAGATCTTTTGGGATTCATGCATTGGATTACAGGGAACCTTGGCCAGCTCAGGTTCTTTCTAAGGCAAAGAGAATATGAAATGAGGAGTAGAAGAGGGAACTTTTAAATACCCCCATGTTACCAGTGGCAGAAACTAGAACTGTAATGGTTATAAATATTTTTTCCTTGCTTTGATATGAATATATTCAAATAGAGAGGAACCAAGATTTTCCTCTCCCATTTACCTACTATCTAACTTAAAGTACTGATAATGACTTGCACCATATATCAGGATTTAATTACAGTTTCTCAAATGGGAAGAATGAGGCAGTTAGAAGAGGAATGAACATTCCCAAAATATGGATAAGATGGTACATGAGACTTTTATCTTTTGAAGGCAGGATTACCATGTTTTTGTTTGTACAAGGGATAGTTTCATCACATATTACAGAAGCAAGATTCTTCTATGGTTTTTATTTGAAAGCTAAATATGGTTTTAAAATGTATATGTAATGCTAAATTGAAAAAGGAATAGATTGTGCTAAACTATGTTTTGTCTATTAGTTTATTCCTCTCTTATCTATGACTTGGAACTAAGTATGTTCTGGATTACAGTTGACCAAGAGGGAAATTTGCAAAAAGTTTAGTAGTCAGAAGTGAAACAGGGGCCATTACTTTCAACAAGCCATGGCAGTCAGACACAGTGACAGATAGATGTGGAGAAGTCCAAAGAGCTCCAGATTCCTGTGGTCTTCCTGACTCCTGGCCTGCCCACTGATGGGGGTCGCAAGCCAACTACCAAATGCTTGACTGCTGTTCCGATGAAGGCAGCAGCTTCCACAGCCTTCTCCGTGAGCTCCCCTTTCACAAGTCCATGCCAGTTACCAGAAACACAGCTTTTGGGATTCTCCTACAAACTCCAAGTTGTATATTTTCACCAAAGCTTCATGTTTGAGCTTCCAAACTGTTTGGTCTTAGAATTCTTTTATACTCTTAAAAACTACTGAAGACCCTGAAGAGTTTTAGTATACATGGGTTATATCTACAAATACTATAAATTAAAACTGAGACTTTCTTAAAACACAAAATACACACACTCCATCTCAATATGACCTCAAGCCATGTAACCTCTGAAATTCCCCATCATACACTAATGAGAAACTGAAACAGAAAAAGGAAAATACATCTCAGCACTGTTATTAAGATATTTTTGACCTTACAGACTTCCTTAAAGGGTCTTTATGACCACTGAAAAGGTCTCAGGGATGTCAGGGTGTCCCCAGACATCACTTTGAGAACATTCTGGGCCATTGTGATTAGTCACTTTCTGATCTTTCATTCTCCTCTTCAGTTCTTCATTCCTCTCTCTGTCTCACATTTGTGTGAGTTCTAATTTCTATAGACAACTTCTATTTCCCTTAATACTTTTATTAATTTGCTAGGGCTGCTTTAACAAAATATTATAGACTGGGTGGCTTAAATAACAGAATTTATTTTCTCACAGTCCTGGAGGCTGGAAGTCCAAGATCAAGATGCCAGCAGGATTGGTTTCTTCTGAGGCTTCTCTCCTTGGCTTGTAGATGGCTGCCCTCTTGCAGCTTCTTCACATGGTCTTTTCTCTGTGAGTGTACATCCCTGGGGACTCTCCTATGTGTCCGAATTTTCTCTTTTTTTTGAACATCAGCCTTATTAGGTTAGGACCTACCATAATTGCCTCTTTTTTTTTTCTTTTTTTTGGGCTGCATTGGGTCTTCATTGCTGTGCACAGGCTTTCTTCAGTTGCGGCGAGCAGGGGCTACTCTTCGTTGTGGTGTGTAGGCTTCTCATTGTGGTGGTTTCTCTTGCTGTGGAGCACGGGCTCTAGACGTGTGGGTTTCAGTAGTGTGGCATGCGGGCTCAGTAGTTGTGGCTCGTGGGCTCTAGAGTGAAGGCTCAGTAGTTGTGGCTCATGGGCTTAGTTGCCCCGTGGCATGTGGGATCTTCTTGGACCAGGGCTCGAACCCATGTCCCCTGCATTGGCAGGCGGATTCTTAACCGCTGTGCCACACAGGGAAGTCCCGCAGCCTCATTTTAACTTAATTACCTCTTTAAAGGCCCCATCTCTAAATACAGTCACATTCTGAGGTACTGCGGGTTACAGCCTCAATATATGAATTTGGGGAATACAATTCAGGGCATAACACTACTTTTGGTCACTCTGTGTTTCTTTTTTTTTTTTTTTTTTTTTTGCGGTACGCGGGCCTCTCACTGTTGTGGCCTCTCCCGTTGAGGAGCACAGGCTCCAGACGCGCAGGCTCAGCGGCCATGGCTCACGGGCCCAGCCGCTCTGCGGCATATGGGATCTTCCCGTTCCGGGGCACGAACCTGTGTCCCCTGCATTGGCAGGCGGACTCTCAACCACTGCGCCACCAGGGAAGCCCACTCTGTGTTTCTGGCTACATTCTGACTGATACACTCCTAAAATCTTTGGCCAGAAAACCTATTTTATATGAACAGATTCACAGTTTAGCCAGACAGAATGAATGTTACAAGCCAGGACTTGTGGCCCATTGTAAACATGTTTTGTCATAAAGAGGTCTTTTGTATATAAATAATCTCTGGACATAATAAATAAGGAATAGTAACCAGAATCTAACTTAGAACTCCTTCTCTTCTCTCCTCATACTAATTTCTTCTCAACCCTTTTAAAATTCAAAAGGTGAAGTGATATGGAAACTATGATCAAATATCAGCCCTGAAGCTTATAAGAAATACTTTGTTCATGTTATTAAATTGTGGATTGTTTCTCTGCATATTTATTTACCAATGAACCAAAGGTTAATTCTGTCTGTAAATTAAATGGATTTGTAATTAGAGCCTTTGTTTAATTTGCTTTAAAGATCATTCCTGTTTACGCGTGGACCACAATTCCATTTTTAAATGTAATTGCTTCTAAATCCCAGAGGAAGCTAATGCAGATTCAGACCGATACATTTCAATACCAGAATTATGATTAAGGGTCAAAATGTAAAATCTTATAAAGAAAGCTTAGTGCAACTTTGTCTGTGGCTTTTCGGTTGGTGGCTTCTGACTACATGTTGCTGAGAAGTTAACCTCCAGAAGCCCTAGGACACTGTATACCTGCCACTGCTTCCCCAACCACATGCATCGTGGAGAGTGTCTAGAATACAAATTTTCAATAAGTCAGTCTTTTCCCAGGCAGAACTCAGGAAGAGGAAAAAATTAATTACAATCCAAGCAGCTTCAATTTTTCATCTCTGTATTGGACACCTCCAAGAAGTCATCTCCAAAGGTTAGAGGGGACTTAGATGGAGCCGAGGATATTTCAATTATGTTGTAGCACATGGCTCAGCTGTGTCCTGAAGCAAAACGTTTTATCCAAACTTTTCACATCACAAATTCTAGCCAGTTCCCAGGCTGGGCAAATGTACATACTGCCCATTTCTGAAGTCACTGTATGTCACTGGAAAGGAATGAGATGAAGAAATTTGTTTTTATCTGGACTCTTCTCAGAGAAAACTGGTTATAGATCGAAAGAATAAGCTCAGAAGGTGGAAGGTTAGAGAGGGTGAGACGTCGTAACAGCCTGCTAACCCTGCCTTCCTTCTAAGGAAACTATATCTGATTAACCACAGGGTTTTTTGTGTTTTGGTTTTTTTCTTTTGCTAAGAAGGGAATGCACGTTTCAGGCCAAAACTGACTTTCTAAGGATTATTTTAGAAAAGCTGAGAACTGCCATAGCTAGTTCTCTTCCTTTATCCTTCTCTCACATCTTATTCAGTTACTTCTCAAAATAATAGTTAAAGGACCATTCAAAGAAAAGCAATTTGAAAAAGTCACTAAATTATTACAACCATCAAGGAGCTGCCATTTCTCACTCTGGCCCTGCCTCTCCTGCCCTCCCCACAGCATGAAGAGATTAAAATAGGCCAAGTCGTTCCCTAAAAAACATGTGCTATATATCAGTGTTTGTGCCTCCCTGCTCCAAAATTGCTATGTTGAAATCCTAATCCCTAAAGTGAAGACATTAGGAGGTGGGGCCTTTGGGAGGTGCTGAGGTCATGAGGGTGGAGCCCTCATGAATGGGATTAGAGCCCTTATAAGAGAGATCCCTGAGAACTCCCTTACTCCTTCCACCATGTGAGGACACAGTGAGAAGTCTGCAGTCTGCCACCGGAAGAGGGTTCTCAGGAGAACCCTACCACTGTGGTAACCTAATCTTGGACTTCCAGCCTCCAGAACTATGAGAAATAAATTTCTGTTGTTTATAAGCCACCCAGGCCATGATATTTGGTTACAGCAACCCAAACAGCCTAAGACAATATGCAACCATCCCTACCTCAGCTTCATACATGTTAAAGACTCTGCTTAAAGACTCACACCACATTAAACAAGCACTAAACTGAGATTTCAATGTCAAAAATACTTTATTAAAAAACAGCTATGTGACTAGACCATGTTAAGTGTTATGGAAGTTACAATGAGAAATATACAACATGGTCCTTTCTGTCAAAGAACAGAGAATGTACTTAGAAAAATAAGATTAAGGCTCCCCTAAAACTTGGGCTATTTTATATAAGCTTCTGCTCTTTATGTGGCACATCTACAATATGGAGTGTATCAAAGCAGAATTATTGTGGGAACAGATCTCCATTTTGTGAGTGTGTGTGTGCATGTGTTTGAGATATGGAACTTCTCAGATCTCCACAGTGACTTCATGGCCAAATTGCAAAGGTACAGAATTCAAAGTACTCAGCAGTAGGCACATTTCAGCTGCAGAAATGGAGGAAACAGCCTGAATTACAGGGAAAATGAAGGGGAGAGAAAGATTCCCCCAGAAACTTAATCATGCTGGACCCCTTATCCAGAAAATTCGGGGAGAAATGAGAAAACTGTTTTTGCAATTTTGTCTGTTTTAGATAGATTAGCAGGATAATTGTCTTGACTCCCCTCTTCCCCCAGTGGGTGGAGACACAGCTGGGCTTTGTGTAGAGACCAAGCCAATCTTGATCCAAATGAGGGGTGATTGCAGTAGGATTGCAGAAATGAGCCTCTACCCTCTCCTCTACTCTTCTTGTAATCTGGGCTGTGAAAGACCTTTTTCTCTGCGCTGGGATATAATTAAAGTTTATCAAATTATCTCACTCATTTCCCTCTATACAATTGCTCTCTGTATTGTGGTTTTTTACTAATTTGTCCAGGTGTCTTTAAAATTTTCTCAAGAACAACTTTTGGATAATTCTTGAGGAGATCCGTATCCTTCACAACCAAAGCTTTATTTCTAGTTACACATAGCTTTCCCTTTCACATGCATGACTCTGCTGTAATCTAAAGGGTTTATTTTCCTCATTTATTCATTCATTCAATCATACTTGTTGAATAAATTGTTTCATAAATATGGGATGAGTGAGAGAGTAAGTTTCTCCCCTTAGTTCTGGAACCAACATGGATCCACCAGTTGGGTCTACCAGAGATGACTAGCATCAGGGATAGAAGAAAATCTTAGAAACCTACTTCTGCAAAATGCCTTATTATACTATATTAGTCCCACACAGCTGAAGGAGGTGTTCTACAAATATGATTCTGGAGACTTACTTTATAATATCAACATGGTTTGGATTTTGAGTCACTTTCACTTATGCAGTTTCTCTTAAATGGCAAAATGCTGCAGACATACAATCAATCTAAATGAATTTGTACTTGGATCCTGACATCTAATTTTCCTGGTGTTGTTAATATTTGTCATTTGTTTCTAAACCAGCTCCAACACATGCACACATTTCCAAAAATAAGGGTTAATTACTCAAAACTGTACACATGATCATTCCAAGATAATAAAAGCAAGAATTACCGATAGTCTACTATACCACAATTTTTATATAATTGACTAACCTTAATTCTTTGTTGTTTGTGAATGTCTTTTCCTTATACACTTCCCCATCTGTGTTTTGTGCTTTATAAAAGTTCTTGCTGTTATTTCTGAGTGTGCTCAAAGCAGATAGGTTTTCTCTGTACTTATCAGTGTTTATGATGTCTTCTGAGTTAACATAATCTGTCAATCTGGCATGTTTCTCAAACACTTAAAATTCACTGAAAATTTGAAGGGGAAAATTCACTGTGTCTCTAATTCTAACTGGGGCATACGCTCTAGCTTGTGCTAAACAATTTACCCAGCAGGCTTCAAAATATTTTTTAAAAAATTAATCGCCCTCGGGCTTCCCTGGTGGCGCAGTGGTTGAGAGTCCGCCTGCCGATTCAGGGGACACGGGTTCGTGCCCTGGTCCAGGAAGATCCCACATGCCACGGAGCGGCTGGGCCCATGAGCCATGGCCGCTGAGCCTGCGCGTCCAGAGCCTGTGCTCCTCAACAGGAGAGGCCACAACAGCGAGAGGCCCACGTACCGCAAAAAAAAAAAAAAAAAAAAAAAAAAATATATATATATATATATATATATATTTATGTCTATGGTAAAATGTTGAGTTTAAAAAAACTAGGAACACTAAAATGTTAATAGTTATTATCTCAGAGATTAGGCTTATTGATTTTTTTTTGTATTTTTAAAATTTTCTACATGAACACACATTACTTTGAAAATATGTTTTAGAGCATTCAAGTAACCAAACATCTGTCTTCCTATTTAAAGGGACTAAATTAATTTCATATTTTTCACATCCTTAAATTCATTCCATCACGAATTTTAGAAAAATCTAATTTTCCTGTCAATGGTCAACAAACCAATACTTCACTTAGCATAAGTCAATAATTCATGGAACTTACCAATAAAAGCTGGAGATGATAAAAGTAAATATTGAAACAGATAATAAAAGTTATTTATTAACTTAGTAATCATTGCAGATATACATTAAAACCTAAATATATTACAGAACTAAGGATTTATCTTCTTTAGACTTCTTTTAAGGCAACATTTTTTTGTAAATCTATTTCTCCACTTAGATTACATAAGTGATCTTAATGTGCATTGTTAAAATAGACATGAAAATCACCTGTACCTTGAAATATATATAATTATTATTATTTCAGAAAATGGTGTGATTTTGCATAAGTGAAATGAATACTTAGGAAATTGATGATGGATAAAACTTAGAATTCACTTGCCATATTACTACAATTCACTTGCATCATGTTTTATTTTAATGCATTTGGCAAGACCCATGCTGTAACAGTAAAATTTTCCCAAAAGCAGCTGAACTAAATACCTCAAATAATACAGGACAATCCTGACAGGAAGAAAAGATAAAGCAATATAATTAGTCAATAGGTTTTTAGTACCTGCTTTATGCCCAGCTGAAACCTGTTCAACAAGTGAAAAATGTATAGGACATGGTCCCTGTCTTAAGAAAGCTTATCACTGAAGAGATACAGTGATAATCTGTATCACTGAACAGATACAACAAACTTCATTAAAAAAAATTCAGAACAGTTAGGCATGAAATTTTGTGCTTTGATTATAAGAACAATAGATATTCAGAGAAAAAGGAAAAGGGGCAAAAAGGCTGAATGACAATCATAAAAGGCTTCTGAAGGAGAGAAAATTCAGGAAGGTCCAAGAAGAATGGGTATGGTCTGGTTAGAAGACAAGGAGAGACATTATTTCAGAAGATGGAAATTGAATGAATAAAGACAATAAGGCCATTAATTTACATTTGATGGGGGAAATGAAAGGCATGAGGAGGAAAGGAATGAGAACATCTGATGGGTAGAAGCAACGGAGTGAAGTGCAATAAAGGGAAGGTAAGAGGACGGGAACTATAAACCCATCTTCACTCTGCCAGGCACATGCAACTAAACATCCTGAGTCCATCCAATCTCCAGGCAAGGCTCCCCAGAGTCCCAGAGGAATTGATCATCAATTCAGAATATCAAATATCAGGCTTGGTATGGAGTGAACATGAGCAGATGGCTTGGACCTTGTGCTTAACACAAGGCTTCATGTTGAGACACTCCTCCAAAGGGTTATTTTGTTTTAAATTTGGCTCCTCTGGAATTCTATTCCATTCCTCAACTCTCCTCGTCCTTCTTTGGGCTCTAATTCATGGATCTCAGGCTCATTAAGTAGAACAACACTTCTGGCTCTATCTTTGCTGCGGGATTTGAAGCTGACCTTTCTCATAGTTACATTCTACAAAAGTCAGATAATTTATAATTTGAAAATCTATGAATAGATAATGTGATACATAAATGCTACGTCTTTTTCAACTAGTTGTAGGAAGTTGGTATTCAATGCTTATGCAAATTTACTGAGTTAAAACTGTGTAATTTATGAGAGGAAAGTTGAATCTAATCTTTTCTGCTTGGGAGTTTGAAAAGAATGAAGGGGAAATCATTGGAATGAATATGGATTTGTTTTGAACAACGGAAACTCATATGTGGAAATGATTTATAGGGCATTCAGTTCAGATTCCTGACAATGCTGAATTGCTTCCTACCATAAGAGCTCAGAGGTTAAGTTCAGACTATTTTAAACTATGATTCAGCTGCTACCAAACATCAAGGAGAACTTGTATGAGTCCTGGGCAATATAGTTTAATATAAAGTGGTGACCTGACTACAGTCAACAATATTGTATTGTATATTTGAAAGGTGCTAAAAGAGTAGGTCTTAAAAGTTCTTATCACAAGTAAAAACAAAATTCTAACTATGTGAGGTGATAAATACTAACTAAACTTATTGTGGTGATCATTTCACAATATATATTACATCAAATTATTATATTGTACACCTTCAAGTTATATGACATTATATGTCAATTATATCTCAATAAAAATGGAAAATAAGTAGATAAACATATGGCCTTCTTCTGTAAACTACTACCTATCCACATCTAAACATATTTTCTGCTTGCAATTACATATAAAGTCCCTGCCTTAGTCTGGCTTATTGAATCAGTATTTTAGGATATAGCCTGTCCCTGGGGGAAAATATTTAAAAGATAAGGCTTGTATAGCACAGAGAGATCAGCTCGGTGCTTTGTGACCACCTAGAGGGGTGGGATAGGGACGGTGGGAGGGAGATGCAAGAGGGAGGAGATATGGGGATATATGTATATGTACAGCTGATTCACTTTGTTATAAAGCAGAAACTAACACACCATTGTAAAGCAATTATACTCCAATAAAGATGTTAAAAAAAAAAAAAAGACAAGGCTTACTATTATCTGTCTTAGCCTTGGTCCAATAAATTCAGATAACCTCATCCCTACCCCATGCCCTACACTTTAGCTGCCACATCAGAGCAAGTTACAGATGGTTAAGCTTGTTGGAGACAATTCCCCTGCCCTTTCTCTGGCTTCTGTAGAGGTAAACCCAGCTGATGCAACACCTTGTTATGTAATCCCCACGTGAAAGCTGAATGAATGAATAAATAAATGAACAATCTTATATCCAGTCATAAGCCCAAATCTCATGGTGTCAATAGCCAGCCTTAGATATCCATCTTTCAGTGGATTTCCATAACTTTTAAAATAATAACCAAATCTTCAACTTGGCATACAGGCCCTATTAGTTTGGTCCTGGCTACTTGTTCAGTCTTATCATATACCATCCACTCACTTCTGTGCTCCACCTTACACAAGCCTTCTTTTTCTTTCTCCAATATGTCCTGCTTCCTCCAGCCTCAAATTCCTCATAAGTATAGTGCTACTTACTCAGCAGAAACACTTGGTTCCCAATCCCTGCCCATCATTTTCCTGGCCAAATGCAACTCATCTTTCAGCTCTCAACTCCAATGTTGCTTCCTCAAGAACACCTTCCTGATGCCCCCAAATAGATCAGTTCTCCTTGATACATGCATTTATATTTCCCCTGCAATTTTTATTCAGAACACTTATCACTGATTATGATTAGCAATGGCCCTAGTACATATTAGGGCATTAATAATTTTATAAGACTGAATGAACAGCATGCTGTGTGTGCCATTCTAGACCTGAAGTTTCTGTTGAACACAGATACAGCAACCACATTGGTATGGGAAAATGCTCTTGGTTTTGGTCTTGGATCACTGGAATTCCTGAGGTTTCAATCTTAGAATAATCAAATGACTTATCAAAAGACAGAAATAAAGTATGTGTGTTTAACTATGTATATATCATTTGAGAAATATGAAGATTTGAGGAAAACGGAGACTACCAGCACCCAAACCCACTGTAGCACAAAGGGACTGTCCACCCCCACTCAACTTCTTCTTTTCATTCCATCCACACTCGCTCAGATGCAAAGGGAGCTTTGAAAGACCAAGGAAAGAAGCAAAGACATCGTAAGTTTTTTTTTAAACCGAAGAGCGTGTGAATATTAGTAAGACATTTATTTTGTTTCTCTTAGATGTTAACAATCTAGAACAGCTAATCCACTATTAAAGAGAATTGTGTCAGTCAGTATGAACTAGGTTATGCGTCAGTAAAAATCAACCCCAAAATCTCAGTGACTAAACACAGCACAGATCTGTTTCTCACTCCCTCTTTCATGCCCAGTGTGAATCGACCTCGGAATTCTGCTCAGTATAGTCACTCGAGGACTGAGACTAAACAGAGGTCCATCTTAATACACATTTCCTTGATGAACCACAGCATGGCACGGGGCAACAAAAATCATGCACTAGCTGGTAAAGTTACTCCTGGAAGTGACACACATCACTTTAGCTCACATTTCATTAGCCAAAACAAGTCATGGCCATGCCTAACTACAAAATTAAGACAGTGTAATCCTACCACCTGCCAATATTGAGATGAAAAAATTCTAATGACTAACACAGCAACCATAAGAATTGATAACAGCCATTCCAGTACAAAACAAAGGTTATCATGACCTTGGTTTTTCTTTGCACCAGCAGAACTGGGACTTGTGCAGGGTAGAAGAGACCACGGAGAGAAAGAACTTGCAGAAATCCAAATAAGATTAACTCAGAAGTGGTAACTCAACAGGAAAAGGAAAGAAGTAAAATGGTTGCTCACACCCACCTGCTTCCTCTGGATGACATATGTGTTTATGACCAACTAATGTAAAATTGTTTCTTTTCTAGAAATACATTGCATGGGCACACACATAACAGAGGAGTTAAACTATTATAGTGTGATTATCATTATTCAAGGAAAGGTATTTAGGGGGAGAAATGACAATGTTTTTTTAGTAGAGATCTGAAACTTCAGATCTTCAAAATGCTCCAAAATGTTGAAAACATTGAGGCTGTATAAAAAATATTGAAGGTGGGCTTCCCTGGTGGCACAGTGGTTGAGAGTCCGCCTGCTGATGCAGGGGACGCGGGTTCGTGCCCCGGTCCGGGAGGATCCCACATGCCGCGGAGCGGCTGGGACCGTGAGCCATGGCCGCTGAGCCTGCGCATCCGGAGCCTGTGCTCCGCAACGGGAGAGGCCACAACAGTGAGTCCCATGTACCAGGAAAAAATATATATATATTGAAAGTAAGGGAACCCAGTAAAGAAAAAATTTTAGAAGAGAAAGTGGGTCTCACTAAGAATCCTACTTCCTTCAGTGAGAATGAGGCAAGATATTTTACTGATATTTAATCATATCAGATCACCCTTCCATTTTCTTTCCATGTTACCAAGCAGGTAGCCAGATCCTTTAGCTCTCTCGATTCAAGTGTTTTGCCAGACATCACAGGACTGACTTCACTGAAGATATCATGCCAGTGTCTTAGAGGATAAGGCAAAAAAGACCCATGACTTGAGAACAGTGTAAAGGGAAGTATATGGATAACAGAGGCACACCTCTCCCAAGAATAGCCCTGCTCGATAGCAGTAAGCTGAGAAGGTAGTAAAACTCAGACCATTGCTATGTAGTCACTCAGGGACACTGAGCCCTAAGTCAAAAGTAATGATCCCCAAGTTTGAAACAAAAGCAACACAGTTGTTAGACTTGGAAGGACTGTGGACAACAGGCATCACAGAGGTTATCAATGAGACAGGAGGAGCTTCCTTGATATTCTGGTGCACCTAAAATGCCTCAGAACTGTGTACAACCTGGTGGAGTAGAGGGCAGATGATATTAACGATCAAATTTGCTACCAGCCCCAACAGGATGGGAGCTCAAATGCAGATTTAAGTTGATTTAAGGGAAAAAGAAATGTGTCCATTCTTATATGCTAGAGTAGATAGCTTAAAAACCTATACTCATCAGTAAAAGGGAAGATTATGGACTTGGACCAGACTTATGTAGGCCACTAGCGAAAGAGAGTTCATTCTACTTCTCACCATATATTTTTGTCTAACTTGAGATTTGAAAAAAAAAAATGAGGTGGACAGGGTTATCTCACAGATATGATGGTGTTAGTTCTGATCTTAGGATAAGTGTCTAATGCAATACCTAATGCCTGAAGGCTATCTACCCCAAAAGCTACCAGGGCTTATATCCAAAGTGCTAGAGAGCCCAGAGAACAGGGCTCACCATCTCTGGGAGAAGGAAGACAGGGAAGTAAACGAACAGTTGAATAATAAATGATACCCCAGGTTGGACCCTGGAATCAGTATATCAGCTATCACATTCTCTCTAGGATTTTAACATTTATGTTGCCTTTTTAATAAAGATTTTATTTTGCCTATGGACTGGTAATCTCAGATATTCTTAGTAACTACCAAAGGCTAACTACTATTCCTAAAAATCAGAGCTCGGTGTTGTCCTTACAAACTGTCCATGGTCACAATCACTTCTTCCAAGTCCTATCTAATGGAAATAAAATGACGTAACCCATCTACTTTGAGTTGGCTAAAGATTTACAGATGTGAAGCAAATGGTACAGGGGAAAAAGCACTTTAAATTTAGAGACAGAGTTGTCAATCTGTGAAGCTTTTCATTAGAAGTTTTAGAGCACTTTCATCACTAATTAATAAATAAATGATATGTCAGACAAGCAAGTTTAATACTGAGAGAACTAACAGATACACATATCAAAAGCTATTTAACACTGACTTCATCTCACTTGAGCACCACTATTTCAGTGTTCTGTTCAATGAAAACTGACACTTGATGTATTAGATCAATTATCAAATAGAAAATAGCATGAAAAATAATTATAGCCAAGGGCTCACAGTCAGTCCCCTAGCCTTCCTTTTGCAACTTCCTTCTTCCCAAATCATTTGCTCCAGCCCTATTCTCTGAACATCTTGCCAGTCCTCGCTGCCTCCCTTATGCTTCTGCTCATGCAGTTTCTTCTGGAATTGTCCCTCCTTACTTGTAATTGCTTTGAGGACAGAAACCAACACTTGGTCATCCTTGAACCCCTGGAGGCCCTAGTGTGGCATCTGCATATAAAAAGGTGTATGATAAACACTCACTCAAGTGAACTGAATTTTGACTGCTGACTTCAGTTATTATTATAGTGATCATATCACAGAGCAAACATGGGTTTACCAAACTACACTGCAGCTCTTTCTTAATCTGACAAGAAAAACCAGATTTTCAGGAAAAGAAAAGGAGTGAAAGCAAGTAGGCAGGCTAAGACAATAAAAAACTGGACTGTAAAAGTCAATTCCATGGAAGAACAATTTTCATACTCTCCTTATTGAGCGTGGTGGTCAAATGTACAAATGTTAAGGAAACATTCCTATTTAGTTAATAGTGCATGATGGACCTCATCAGAATTTGTCTTCTTTCTTTTGAGGACTTCGTAGAGGATTTTTTAGCTTCTGTTTTAGAAACTTTGGGCTGCTTTCTGTTGAGATTGCTCCCTTTTTTTTTTTTGGATTTCACAGATCTCCAAGGCATACTAGAAGAGTGAACCAGTTCTGCTTAGAGTGAAAGGACCTGGGTAATCAGGTGAACCATTCCATTTATTTGCAGGCATTCCTTAGATGTGTGAAATAATTTCAATAAGCCCATGTTCATGCCAAGACTGATAGGGGCATTAAGCTCTTATGTTAGTAACGGTAAGGACAATTTAAGTATTTAATGTATAGTCCTCTCAGTCTTAGTGTTTTTAAAAGATGTAAATGCTTTATGCTTAAATAATAATAATGTTGAGAATGATTATTAAATGCCTCCTGTGTGCCAGCCCCTATGATCAGCACTTACTTACCCCCCCAATTCAATTTAAAACTCATTAATACTAACAAGTATTAAGATCCTCTGTCACAGATGGGAACACTGAAGTACAGAGAGGCTAAATAACTTAGCTAGTGGCACAGAGTCCACTAACAGAACTGAAATTGGACCCAAAACAAATTCCATAGTGCCCACTCTTTATTACATTACTTTAAATCCCAAGTTAACTAAATGCCCTACCAATTAGTTGACACCTGAGATGGTAGCAGAGTTTGGAAAAAGCTGGCTAATTTACTATTTAAAATCCCCATCAAGAGGATTTTAACTGAAGGTAAGAAAGCAAATGGGAAGTTTAGGCAAAATTTTCTACAACTGGAAAATTTGAGAACACACAGCCACCATTCTGCCAGGTCGCATTAGCACAGCTGGGTAAGGAGGGGGCTCTTGCCAGGCTGCTGGAACCAGACACGCCCAGTCGAGACGGGAAGAACAGCTGTGATAGGAAGACATCTGTAACTCACGAAAATCTTACTATCTGCTACCCAAGTGTGCGCACAGAGCTGCTGGCCGGCATCATACTGAAAAGTCTTTATTCTGCTTTCCAAATCTGTGTTAATTTGATCCCAGACTACATAGAAAAAAAGCAAAGCAGAGAGTTGATGATTAACCAGCTCTTCTCTACTGGGTAAACATCCAACTGTTCAACATTTTTAGCAGTGATTTGAAAACATAAATAACACCCCGAGCATATTTTCAGATGCCCCAAAACTGAATGAGAGAGCTAATATAATTAAGACAATACATTGAGATATAAAATTATGTTAACAAATCAGAACACTAGGGAAAACAGCAAGATTTAACAGAGTAAATTATAAAGTCACGTATTTGAGTCCAAAACTTGCAGAAATTGAATAGAGAGTGAGGGAAAGGGAGACTTGGATAAACTTTCTGTGTGAAAAGCATTGCACGGGAGGTAGGTTGCAGCTCATAATTAGCCAGAATGTGCAAACAGACTTAAGTAAATGAGTACTAGCCCAGGGTCTGTATCAAAGGAGGTAATGGTGATGCAAGATTGTGTTCAGTTTAGATGCCACTATTTAAAATCAAGTCTATCCAGAGTAGAGTAACCAGTACAATGAAGCCTTTGGAAACCTGTGAACCTAAGGCAAGGCTAGAGAAACAGAGGAAGTTTAGCCTGAAGAGGAAAACACTAGAGGTAAATTTGCCAGCACTCTTCATGGTGTAATGGAAAGTAAACGGCCTAGAGACCAAGGCAGAATTCAATCCCAACCCTAATAACTCTGAGAATCAGGGAAACCATTTAATCTCAACCTCGCAGCATCCTCAGCACATATGGTTTGCTTATTCCTAAATTATTTAGGCTTAATACATTGGGTACTAAAAACAGAATAAAAAGCAAGCTTTTGACCTTAGAGAGCTAACAGCTTTGTGCCCAAGATAGATAAGTTTCAGTCCATTAACATACAGAGTAATGATGCTCTGGGAGTTCAGAGGACAGGCAATTCACCTTGAAACAGGACGTTTTGACCAGGACTTCTTGATACAATTGTTTTTCATGGTGTATTAGCTTCCTGGAACTGCTATAATGCAGGACCACAAACCGGGTAGTTAAAACAACAGAAATTTATTGTCTCACAGTTCTGGAGGCTAGAAGTCCAAGATCAAAGTGTCCACAGGGTTGGTTCTTTCTGAAGGCTGTGAGGGACAATCTGTTCCATGAATCTCTCTTATCTTCTGGTGATTTGCTAGCAATTCTTAGTGTTCCTTGGCTTGTAGATACATCACCCTGACCTCTGTTTTCATCTTCACACGGTGTTCTCCCTGTGTCTCTCCATGTAGTCTCTCCTCTATGTATGCTGTCTCTGTAGCTAAATTTCCCTTTTTTATAAGGATAGTCATATTAGATTAGGGCCCACCCTAACAACCTCATCTTAACATGGTCATATGCAAAGACTCTATTTCCAAATACGGTCATATTCACAGGTATTGGGGGTTAGGACTTCAACACCTTTTGGGGGGATGGGGACACAGTTCAACCCATAACATGGCTAATTTAAAACAGGCATGTCAAAATATCTTTTTTTATTTTTTCATTTTGTAAGTACCTAAGCAGAAGTTGTAACAAAAGTTACACTCCCATATTCGCAGGAGCCTCTGACCCTTCACCCTGACCCCAGTCCTTGCTCCATCATGGACCCATCCTCCCTCTCTGACTCTACTCCGGTCCACACTCTCATCTTCACCCCATCCCTAAACCATATCCCCTCTCTCTCCCCACCCCCAGAGGGGAAGGTCAGCAATGCTTGTAAAGGTTAGTAATGGAGTAAGAATAAAGGTTTTTCCTTGGGATTCTTTTAAGTCAAGAATTTAATGGTTCACTTTTTTAGGCTCCATCAAAGTGAATTCAAATCAAATGATGGTGTATAAAAATGTTCCTGGAATCAAAATGTCCTCAGGGTAAAATTTACCAGAATAGCCAAGTCAAAATATTGTGTAACGAATTATGTGGTGCAGGAGAGTCTGGGATTAGCTTATTTGTGAAGGCCATACCAAAGCCGAGTGTAGAAGGACAAACAGGAGATTAATCAGGCAAGGAAAGGAACATTCTTGGCTGAAGGAAGAATGCAAAGGCACGATGCTGAGAAAGCAGGAAGCATCGGAGAACCTCAAATGGTGTCGCATGGCCGGGGCACAGCGGGGGAAGGAAGGCAGGAAGAGGCCTCGCTGCCAAAGGCCTAATACATCGTTGGTTGTCTATTTATTTTAGTATTATTTCACTTATTATTGCCATGGACAGTGAGCACAGGATTGGAAGCAAGGAGTGCCATGCTCATATGTGTAGTTTTAAAAGAGCACTTTGGCAACTGTGGGGAGGTTGGATTAAAAGGGTGAAAAACTGGAGATGGGAAGACCAGTGGGAAGTCTGTGTAATAATACAGGTAGACAATGATGAAAGCTGGCCAGAAGATGGCAAGCATGGTGAGGAGGGCAAGCCTTGCCAGCTGTTTACAGGAATAATTCGGCAGGTAGAATCGACAGGAGTTTTTAAAAATTTGTATACAATTTTTAAAGGTTGCTTTCCATTGACAGCTATTACAAAATACTGGCTCTGTTCCCCATGTTGCACAACACATCCTTGAGCCTACCTTACACCCAATAATTTGTACCTCCCGCTCTCCCACCCCTATACTGCCCCTCCCCCCGCAACTGGTAACCCACTAGTTTGTTCTCTGTATTTGTGAGTCTGCTCCTGTTCTGTTATACTCACTAGTTTGCTGGATTTTAATGAAGGAAACTACAAGAGTGGTTTCCAACTCTAGCTGCACATGCCAGGCATCTTGGGAGTCTTTCTAAATGCAGACTCTCTGGCCCTGCCTCGGACTTAGTGAATCAGAGTTTCTGCTGTTTACGCCTTGAGAATTTGAAGATCCCTCCAGCCAGTCTCCGTGACTAACAATTTAAGGGCTGGCCCCCAGGAGAAAGAGAAAACACTCCCTGTTGGTTCAGAATCAGGTTTTAGTGCCATATAACAAAACTGTATCACAGTTAAACTGTTTAAAGATAGAACCATTACCTCCGAAACTTGTCGCTGAATATATTTGAGCAGGAACCAGTAAACCAGTTAAAGAGAGGTAATAGAAGGGTTTTTTGCTTGTCAGAAGCATGAGAGTGCCTTTAAGGCACTCCAGGGCCAGAGAGCTTTCCAGTGCTCTGAGCGGAACCAAAGGCGGTCAGAGCAGCAGACAGGCACTCAGAGGGAATCTGTGCACCCTGGCCCTTTGCAAGCTCCCTTTTTGCTCCAACTGTGGCTTCAGTCACTGTCTCGCTCTGCCCTGGTTTGGATTCCAGGTTCTGGCCTTTGGATCTGTCTCTGTTTCCATGACAACCCAGTCCTGTTTGAGCCATGCTTGCTAGCTGGCTGCTACATCTGGATTCACCCAGGAAACCCCACCCTGTGGTGTCAACTTGTCACCATCTCTGAGGCTCCATTTCGGTCTGCCCACCCCACACCTGGTTTCCAGCTCCATTCAACCCTCCTTAGCTTCCACCATACTCATGCCCACATTCAGGACCCTGCTTCAAGCTTGGGGTACAGACCGCCCCTCCCACCCGATTCCAATGTTGGTCTGCTGAACACATTTCTATGTGAGACGATGAAGATCCAGTAGCTTCCTAGTAAGTCTTGGAGGAGGGAAAGTACAGCCACTAAAAGTACAAGCTCTGAATTCAAATCTAGACTGTGTGACAATAAGCCAGTTACCTAATCTCTCCAAGTTTCCAAAACAATCTAAACATGATAAATACATCTAACCCACCCCGTAAGTTATAAAGGTATAAGCAGCATGATCAGCTTCACCAACTCAGGATAAACACATGGCCAAGACTCTTTTCATTTAGAGTCAATAACTCAAGCACCCAGATGCTCTTGCCAACTGGATATTCAATGTCTCCCTCTTGTTGCTTAACTCATCTCCAATGCCAAGTAGTCCAAGAATGCTGAGGACATAGTCAGTCCAAAGAGGACAAATCTAGGTTAATCAGAGAGACAGCTGGAGCTGCCCATTGGTCCACGCACCTGATTCTGTCACATGGTATGACATAAAGACTACTCCTGTGTTCTCTGATGGATGCTTATTTACCATCTCAGTAATGGCATTGATGGATCCAATTTCTGCCCAGGACTAATGATGTCTCACTCTTGGGCTAACAGGTTACTCTGCTGCAACCAATCCTTCCTCAGACTCTTGCATCTGGGCCTGGGCACTAACCCAGCTACCATGTCTCCTCCAGGAGCTCCTTTTCAAGGCCTTAGGGCTTATATTAGTTTCCTGGGGTTTCCATAACAAACTATCACAAAGTGGGTGGCTTAAAACAACAGAAATGTATTCTCTCACAGTTTAGGAGGCTAGAAGCATAAAATCAAGGTGCTAGCAGGGCTGGTTCCTTCTGGAGGCTGTAAGGGAGAAACTGTCTCATGCCTCCTAGCTTTTGCTGGCTCCCAGCAATCTTTGGTATTCTTTGATTTGTAGCTGCATCACTCCACCTCCACCTCCATCTATACATGTTTTCTTCACTCTGTTATCCCTGTGAGTTCTCTCTTCTTCTTATAAGTCATTGGATTTAGGGCCCATGAGTGAGGACGACCTCATCTTAACTAATACCTGCAAAGACTCTATTGCCAAAGCTCATGTTCTGAGGTTCCAGTGAACATGAATTTGGGGGGGACACTATTCAATGCACTACAGGGCCCCTTCTTGATAGCAAAGCTTGAAGACCCATTTCCTGAATTTCAAATCTCTCAAAGAAGAGATCTGAATCCCCTTCCTCCAAGAAAGTCCACTGGACTCCTTATGTACATTTTTCTTTTATCCTCCCTGCTATACTGAGGGACAGCAAACGTGTCTTCTTATATTTCCAGTGTTTCACTTAATAAGAAAAATCTGTCCAAGGAGTCTGACCAGATCCCTCCTAGGATTTAAAAGGAAGTGGCCTAATTTTCATCTCACTTCACGTGTGAAGTACGTACAACGTCTGGCACATAGACAGCCCTCAATTACTGGCAATTATTTATTTTCCTGAAGGTAACCAAAAATGCCCTAAAGATACGGAGCATCAGAATAAAACTTACTTCTCTGGAGGCAAAATATCTGCCCTCTTTAGTTTCTAGGGCAATGTGAGTGGAACTCTCGATGAAGTATGGCCGGCTCTGTATCCTTTATAAAATATCTAGCTGTATTTTACATATCGTTGGCTCAGGGATCAGACTGATTGTGTGTTTCAGAGCTCTCTGATACTATGACTATTTAAGGGCTCTTACTAGTGCTGAACTAGGATAGACAGGATGTGTTCAGAGTGGAGAGAAGTGTACATCAAGGGCCTTTGTCTTGTGAAGACTGTATCTTCGCATCTACAGGCTCTATGGAACCACAGGCTGGTTGCAACAGCAGCATGTTGGGGTCCTTCTATTAGCAAACAAGCTCTCACTTAAGACTCCAGTGTAAGTCTAGATCTATACCATAAATCTTCCACATTCTCCCACATATACTCCACAGTTTACTACCCTGCTCCCTGCCCCAAGACCTAACATTAAGTTCTTTTATCCCAAGCCTTCCAGTTGGATTTAGAATAACAACTGGAAGTCCCAGCAGGAGATCAGAAGGAAGAGTGAGATGCAGTGACTTATTCCCCGGGCCCCTACTCTGTGAGATCTCCGAGGGTTGGCTATGTCTTTGACCCAAGGTCATGGTTCCTCTTGAAGTGGCCTCCATAAGACTCTTTCTGTATCTCCCACCCCACCCCACCTTCAGGCCTAGAAGGGGTAACTGCCTCACTGTTTTTATAATATTAGCACTGCACCTCTGTAAATAGTTCCTTTATAAATAAAATGTCTTAAAACTCATTCCTGACCTTTACAAGGTCACTACTTAGATTTGGATGAAATACATAGGTTGATTCTCAGTTATTTTCATCTTAAATATTTCATCAAGAATTTTAGGACTGGAAGAGATCATCTAAATGAGCTCTTCATTTAATAAGTGGTGGATCAGAGGCCCAGTGGGGTTCAGTGATTTGCGCAAGGCCATGCTACTTAGTGGGGGAGCTGAGCCTAAAACCCAAGCCTCCTAAACCCCAATCCAGTGGTCTTTCAACCCATCTACCTGTGAGCCTAGAAAAAGGATAACTATCATCCTAGACAATACCAGCTTTCTGTAGTTAATAGATACTCAAAATCAGCACCACCTCCAGTCACTTTATGAACTTCATCTTCCATTCTTTCTTCCTTTTTTCCTTAGCATTTCCTTCACGCTTTTTCTTTCCAGTACTTTCCCTCTGCCCCGGGAGAGAAATAAACATTTACTGAGTACTCATTATGCACTAGACACCATGAAATACACAAGTAACACGTGCTAAATCATTTGTTGTCTCACTTAACACTCTCAGCAACTATGAGGTATTAAACCAATTTTACATATTAGGAAACTGAGGCTTAAAGAACTTAAGTGTCCAAGGAGGCACAACTAATACGCAAGCTTCCAGTCCAGTGTGTTGACTCCAGAATCTGTACTCTCCCCATGACGCCATGATGCATCCTGCAGGTACCTGAAGCCCTCGTGCTGCCTGGTGCCTTCCGGCCCTCCTCCCTCCCCTGTCCTGCCCTCCTCCCTCTCCTGTTCTCACTGCAGCAGCATTCCTCCGGTTTTCAGATCAACACAGCCATCTTGTGTTTGATTCCATTAAACAATAACAGAAAACTAGCAATTTCGAGAAATCAGTTACCCATCTCTTTTTCGGGTTTTATATTTTTTTAAAGGATGCCTAGAATCAAAACCTAATGCGGTCTCTACAAATGCAGAAAATAGTCAAATTGTAACTGATGCCATGTACTGGCATCAATTCTTATTAGAAAAGAAGAAGCTTTTGTTGAAAAGAATATTTAAATGGAAAGATTAGAAAAAGATCCTTTCTTACACATTCATTTAATTAGAAGTTCACACATTCGTTCTCAAAGCTGTTCTAGAAACGAGAAGAAACAAGCGTTACTTAGAATCCAGGTTCTGCAAACGGAGGACTCCAAGACAAAGAACACTGCAATCACTGTATGAGAGGGGAAAGTGAGGAGGTAAGGTTTGCGACCAGCTCTCAAGTCTGAAAAGAGGGAAGGGCTGAATTTGTAAGAAAGTATTATATCCCACTGCATTCATTTGTATGACTTATTTTCAGCACAACGAGTAATTATTCTTACAGTTTTCTCTCCTTTGTCTTCTGCATGCTTCATGAGGGTGGGAATTGTGTCTTACCCATCTTTGCATCTTCCACATCCCAGAGTCATTATCTTATATATGGAAGATACTCAGTAAATGTCTTCATTGAATAAGCACTCTACCTTTTCAAGTAATAGACTCACTTAATGAGGCCACTCATAATTTTACCTCTTATGTTGTGCATATTTCAGAACCATATTTTCAAAGGTAGAGGTGAAAATTAGATTTCACAGTAGAATCAGAGGTATAATGGGAGGCTACTGTCAAAAATAATGAAAATAAGTGTCAAAGTTCATCAGCTTCTGAATTCTCTTCTCAATGACTTTTTCCTCTTTTGCGTGGGAGAACCTTGGACCTTAGCTGTTATTTTTTCTTTTTTGTCTTCAAATACCTTTAATATAAAACATATTTTTGAGGCACAGTACTGTTCTTGATACATTCAGATGACTTATTTGTCAGACACAAAAGGGCTCCTCAGGCTGCTATGAGGCTATTGTACACACCTGTACATTTTAAGTAGATTTCAACACAATGGATATTAACAGCTGTTCTCAGAAGCACTCACTGTTTGAGGGGTACTTATTCCTGCTCCTTTATAGGATTTTGTTTTCTTCTTTTGACATTGTATCTACAATAATACCTCCAGTGGTTGGCAAATTAGGGAGGAAATTCAGCATTAAAATTGTTTATAGTTTGTTTTTCAGAAAAAGAAAACCAATAAAGAAAGAAGTAAATTTCAAAGCACAAAGAGTTTATGATGCCATCTTTTTAAACAGCACAAGTACACCCTAAATCATTACCTAGCTCTTTAGAAATAAGCGTCTATAAGTGATTCAGTTGTTTGTGTGTTTTTATCTTTTTTATATTTTTACTATCAGTTTAAATAAAAGCAAGCTGATCTTTTCTGAGCTCTATATTCCCACTAACTGAGCTTTAAAGGCAGCCTGTACCATGGCTTACTTTGTTGAACCCACTGTATCAAAAACAAGATTCCTCTGTGGACTCCATCAAATAGAGTAAAACAGGGTACAGAAAGATTAGTGAGTTAAGCTGAACAAGGCATGGTTCTGATACGCCTTTTTGGCCCTTCTGAAGTTAGGAATCAGAACCAGTTTCCTACAAACAGTAGGCTACCCTCAATGAGATGATGTTCAAACATCTGCAACATGTAAGAGTTCTAATTCATAATGGCACTTGTAAATTTGACCCTGGCAAATAGAGGGGCCAGCCGCCCACTCCCTCAGGACATGGAGGCTACTGTAACTGATTATGATGACTCAGCGGGGTTCCAGATGTCATTTCTCCACTCACTGGCTAGAATCATGGCACCCAACTTTTTTTTTCTGTGACTCTAAATTGGACCGCAAGCAGGCTTTGTCACCCTTCTGTCTTACAGTTAAACTAATTAGGAGCTAGTATACTTCATAACCATTGAGTGAAATTTGCACGTTCCTATAGTTATCATTATATGAAAGCAATCTTCTTATATTTAGGCTCAGCATGTGAGATACCTCAGGTTGGCCTGCCGTCTCTGACCACCAGAGGAAGAAGAGGAAGTGGGAGAAGCCAACATACCCTCAGCATGTGGCAAACAACGCCCCAGACTGCTGTGGTCCTCCTCCCCGCTTCGGATGGGGATGGAGAAAGGGAGGCAGGAAGAGGTCTGAAAAGGACTCTGCTCCCATCCTTCACTCTCTACCTAAAAAGCTCCCAACCCCTCCCCACCTTTGGAGCCACATCTATAGACTCTAGACAGAGCTAATTTTCAGTTCTTGAGCCAGAAAACAGGGCAGACAATCCAAAAACATGAGTTATGTATAATATAATCATATTTTCTGAATCAAAATTGAAACATACTTGTCAGACACATTGGTCTAGCTGCACATGGTCCAACAAGAACACAGCATAGAGTATTTTTTAATCAGTTCTAATATACACATAGTTTTATTATTCTAATATCACTGAAATAAGGATAAGGATGTGTCTTGCAATCAATTAACATGTTGGTTTAATGTTTTTTCCTGATTAGTGGTACAAAAAATAATGGTGTGTCTTACAATCAATAACATCTTAGATGTGATCAAACTGACACCAGGATTATCCCAGAAAACCCAGGAAAAACAATTTGTTTTTACACATGTTCAAACCTTGCAGTTCTTTCATCCCAACTGGATTTCAGATCAGAGTGTAATGGTCTCTTTCATGTGTCAACTTGCCTGGACTCTAGTCTCCAGTTATTCAATCAAACGTTAATCTAGGTGTTGCTGTAAAGGTATTTTGTACATATGAGGTTAACATCCTCCATCAATGGACTTTAAGTAAAGGAGATTATCCTCCATAATCTGGGTTGGCCTGATCCAATCAGTTAAGGTTTTGAGAGTAGAACTGAAGTTTCCCTGAGGAAGAAGAAATTTGCCCGCATCAGCTCCTCCCAGAGTTTCCATCCAGTCCTTCCTGTCAGCCTGATGTACAGATTTTGAACTTGCCTAACCAGCTCCTACAGTCACATAAGCCACCTTTTTGCAATCAAACCTTTTATATATATTCTACAGTTCTGTTTCTCTGTTGGAACCCTGACTGATACAGAGGATTGGTGGTATTTTTTTTTCTCCTAATATTTTCTCCCTTTTTGACATTTACTTAACTGAAAAGGTAATACATTTCCCTATTCCTTATATTTATATAAAAGTACACAGTAAAAAGATTTCTTCCAACTCCCTTCCCCATCCTGCCAGCTCCTAATCTACCACCTGTCACATGTAACCACTATAATTATTTCTTTGTGAGTAATTCTAAAGTTTTTTTATGCATAAGCAAATAAATACAGATACACATCTCCTCCAACTCCCACAAATCTACAAAAGAGAAAAAAAGGTAGCCTGCTACATACAATGTTCTGCACTCTGCTTTTTTTTTTCCTTAATATTCCTGAAAGGTTTTTCCATTTCTGTATACAAAGAACTTTATACTTTTTCTTCAGCTGTATTATATTCTATTGCATGTCTATACCATGATTTGTTTAATCAGTCACCTATTGGTGAACATTCAGCTTATTTCAACACCTTTGCTAGTATTCACAAGGGAATATCCTTAAAAACATTTTAAAATATAAATGGATAGATAACACGGCTAAACAGATAGATAGATAGATGGAACTGTACATAGTGACTTACATCTGTATAATCATTGTGTACTTTGAGCAAGAGTATGTGTAGAACACACAAGTGGAATTACTTAAGGTAGAAGAACACACAAGTGGAATTACTTAAGGGGTTAGAGGGTACATGCATTTTCGATTCTGAGAGATCTTCCTAAATTGTCCTAAATTTCCCACCATCATCAAAGAAAGTATTTGGTTAGAAAGTGCTTGTTTTTCCACAGCCTCAGCAACACAAGTGTGTCATTGATCTTTGGAATTCTTGACAATTCAATAAATTACAAAAGTAAGTTTCAGTGGATATATAATTTACATTTCACTTAATAAGAGTGATATAGAATATCTTTGTAATATGTTTGAGTCCTTTCTACTTCCTTTGCTGTACAACCTCTGTGCATATTTTTGGACTAGTTTTCTACTGAGTTGGTCTTTCTGTATCTTCCAAGAGTCCTTAGATATTAAGGAGGTTACCCTTCTATATGTGACATGAGAATACTAATATTTTCACCAGGTCTTCTTTTGTCTTTTGGCCCTCTTGATGGTCCCACCATATAGAATTTATTTTTATGCATTTTGATTTATCAATCTTTTCCTTTTATGGACTTCAGATTTTGTGTCATACTCAAAAAGGCCTTCTCCACACCAAAGTTCTAAAGACATTCACTGTTTTTTTTTCTATAGAATGTTTATGGTTTCTTTTTTTACATTTAACTCTTTATTATTTTTTTGATGGCTGACCAGTTGTCCCAACATCATTTATTAAATAGGCTACTTTTTCCCTACTTATTGAAGATGACTTTATCATAGAATTTCTATATATATTTGGATTTAGTATGTTCCATTGGTTTATATGTCTATGAACCAGTACCACATCTTTTAGTTAGTAAAGCTTTATAATATATTTTAACATCTTGCAGGGTTAATTCTTCCTCACCTTCCTCCACCCCACCATTGCTCTTCTTTCAGAGGGTTTTCTTGACTATTCTATTTGTGGCTGAACAAGAACTTTAGAAACAGTTCTCTGTTCATCCCACCTTGCCCCCCTCCCAGATATTTCCATACTGGTTTGTCTTATCTCAGACCTAAAATTCCCCCATTAGATATAATGAATCAAAAAGCCATAAGCATTAGACAACGGTCTCTTACCTTGTGCTGTGAACTGAGACAGCCCCCATATCTCTTAGGGTTTTAGTTTTCCCCTTGCCAGAATAGGGACACAGATAAGGAGAAAAAGTTTTACATAGATGTTCTCTAAGATACCTACCAGTTCTAAAGTTTTTCAGTTCAATGTCAAACCTCTTGTTGGGTGTTTTAATTAGCAGTATGCTCATTTCTCATTTAAAAATGCTTGCTTTACAACTTTATATTATAAACCATTGGAATTTTTGGAATCATTTCGCATAATTTGCAGTAGAGGAGAAGACTGAAATGAAATGACTTATTTCCCCTACAGATCAAAATTTAAACAGTAGAACTTCCACTGAGTCCTTTTTTCTAAGCCATTTACCTCTTCTAAGTGCAACATAGTATAAGCAAAGGATCCAGCACCCAAAAAAGTACCAACAAACAACAGAAGTTTCAGAAGTTCTGCTTCTATTTTTGTTTTTGCTTCTTTTTCTCTTTTTACTATATCTTTAAATTGATAGCTAACCAGACATTGTAAGATCAAAGACTCTAAATGCAGTTTAGTCTCCCACATGACTGAGTGGCCGCTGAGCACACTGATTACATATCACCGGTGAGTAACTGGGACAATACTCCACTCTAAATTGCATGTCATGGATGAGGGTGAAAAGAGGAACCAATAAAAACTTTAGTTGGTTGCATTACTCTGAAAGGTACATTATTTTTTTTAATCTTGCCAACAGGTTGGCACACTACTGGTCTGTGACACCTAAATAGCACTGTAGTTAAATGTTTGGGGGCTTCTGATCAACTACCTGATCTATGAACCACCTAGATCCAGGAATTAAGAAGCTGAGAAGCCTCTCTCTGTCCACCTCAATGCTATTCATGACTGTTTCATTAACAGGTTTTTCCTTCTCCCTTTTCCTCAATGGCTCTGTTAGGTGGACTCTGTTAGAATGTGGGCTATAAAGCACAAAACCAAAGAGAATAGTTTATTTTCAGGATAGTATTTTTATCCTTTCTGCAGAATAGTGCCTTACATATGTAATATGCCTCCTTCCGCAAAATGAAGCATTCTTAAAGTGATTGACCTACATAAAAAATCTCATCTCAGCTTTAAAAAATTCCTGTGCAAAAACATAAAGCTAGGATAGAAGGATCTGCATTTATTTCAATAAGTCAGAAGTTACTTGGGCACTAATCCTCATGGGAGCTGCATGCAAATACCTGGACATCAAAATATCCTTGACTGGGCTGACTTTTAATTTAGGAGTTTACTAGAGCCTGCAGCTATACTGCTGGAGTCTGTGATAAGTGTCAGATTCCATAAATGAAGCATGGAGGACTTGGTTAGCGGCCTGGGTAGAATGCCAAAGAATGCCCTGGGGACATGCTAATTCAGTACTCAAGGTAGCCTACCCTTCTGTGAGCCGGTACTAAACCAGTGCCCTACAAAGGTGTTTGAAGTACTGCAGGGCAATCTCAAATTTTTGCTGTCAGCTCCTCGCGCTTATTTACAAAGCTCTTTTCTCTGGCATTTTAGGGCAGCTGCAAGGATAATAAGTTATAGCTGCCACAACAAATTTCCCTGCAAGCAGAGACTGCCTGGCACCCCACCACCAGCCAGGGTTTCCTTGAACCCCCTTCCTGATTGGTAAGGGAGGCTGGTGAGAGAACGAATGTCCAGGGAGAGGACTCCTCCAACACTTCCAATGGGTACATGCCAGGAATAACTAGAGAAAAGAATAATGGACTATGACCATCTCTTACATCTTTTCATCTCTTCCCAAGATTCTGTTGAAGGATGAAGATGTTTAGAAGTGCCACCCTGCCACTGCCCAGGTATTTCCACCACTCTAAGAGTGGAGAGCTGGGGGAGTTATTATAGGCAGGAAATCTCATCAATGGCCACAGCTTTCTCTTTAGTAGGTGGTGGCAAGAAGCTACTCAAGAACCTAAGGGAACCCAGCTACTGCCATCGTTATGCTCATCATCTTAGGAGCCCCACGTCCTGAACTCATGCATGTGCATTCCTCACAAACCTGATTCTGAGAAATATTATTTTCCCCTTTTTACAGAAGTAAGAACTGAAGCTGAAAGAAATTAACATACTTGTCCAAGGTGGCTCAGTTACAAGCAAGAGAGCTCCCATTCAAACCTATGCATATCTGACGCCAAAGCACAGGAGATGGGTGGTAAAATTACACATATCTCAGTTTCAGCTGAGTTTCCAAAGACCAAGAATAATACAAGTGGCAAGTACTGCCCAAATCCTCAAGTGAGATTCTAGAGCACCAATAAATGTAGGGCGTGCTGGGAAAGTATCAAACCAGTTCTGTCAGTGTTAGCCTACCTCACACCTCAAGGGTTTAATGAATGAAGACACTAGAGAAAATGTTTCTTTTGGAGACTTGCTGGGCTACCATGGCATCTCTCCTCTCCTTTCCTGGGGACTGAGGAGGAGGGTGGGTCCCCATTACCTCAAGCCGAAGAGAGGAACATCACAGGACACTGGAAAGTCTGATGTGTGTCCCTTTGACTTTGAAAAATAATAGCTCATTTCCACTAGGCAAACATCAAAAAGGAAAAAGATGGCAGTTGGAAGAAAGGGGGCTATACTGGGAGTGAGCTGTTCTGCTACAGATGCAGGAAAGGGGTAGGTTTATCTGAAGAAGAGCTGTTTATGTTTCCTCATAAAACGGCCCCTTTGCTCTGGATCTGCTCTCTGGCTGGGCCAGCTCTGGAGGGGTCAGAGCAGCTGCTTTCCTGGGGAAGGAAATGCATCAAGAGCCAGAAGCTGACCACAGCTGCTCTCCCACTGCTGGCTGACAAACCTGAAGCAGCCTTGAGCTGGGTAAGTGAATTTGAAATACATTGGGCTTATTTTTTATTTTTATACAACAGTGGACTAGACAGGAATCATCTTAGACCGATCTGGGCTTTTAGCACTAAAACAAGGAGGTAATTGATTCATCTAAAAATAGCTTTAAAACTATGAAGCCTGCTTGAAATGTCATACAGGAACCAGGGAGAGGGAAGAGCCACCGAGCCTGTATAAGAGGCATTTCTGAAGCGAGTCAAAGTTACTTTATGCTTTTTAGCTGCTCTGAGCCCAGCTCATTCCACGGGTAGCTTATACACACTCAGTGCTGCCTCATATGAATTATGGAATCCTCTTCCTTGGCATGCTCTTTGCGGGGATTAAGTTTCTAAAGGTCTGCCGGGTCATGTACGGCATGCACTGTTTACCCTACAGCCCTCCATCATTTTGTTCATAGCTATCTGGCCACCCTACCCCACCCCACCTCCACTTACGAGAAACTAGCGACTCCCAGTTTTGCACACCTGATGAGTATATAACTCAGTACATTGGGTTGGGCATCACAAAACACCTTTTGCATTTCTTGGTTGTGCCCTAGTCATCACATCTTTGCTTCCTATGTTTCAAGCAATCTTCTGGTGCCTCAGTCGCAAGTCCTATGACTACTTGAGAAACAGCCAGAAGAAATCATTAGGTCTGAGTACTCTGAAATCCCCGAAGTAATTATTTCTTAAGCGCTACTCCAGACAAGCGATGGAGGCCCAGGATAGGAAGCAATTTGTCTCTCAGAAGCACTCATGCAGATGACGCTTCTGCAGTTATGAGAGAACAAACAGGGAGCAGAGGCAGGGAGGAAAGGGAACCGTCCTCATGATAAAGTACGTACAAACTACATCTGGACTTCGGTGTGTATTTTGCATTTTTTAAATATGGGACGCACTCTAAGCTTACAGATTCAAAACTGTATCTAGATATAGCCATAAAAATATGTTTGTCAACATTCTGTCATGCTTTTTAATTTCCAAACATTGTCATTAAAGAGTATAACTTGCCTTCTCATTTGAAGATGAAACTCCTGATGGCACCTGAAGAATGGTTTTAATAATATTTTGGGTAATATGACCATACTCACTGTATACAATGTTAAGTGATAAAAAGGTACAAAATTGGACATGCAGCATGTATATGTATATGGCAGCATCTAGCCATGGCCCAGCTTGGGGATCTCAAACATGTTGAGTTCAGACACCCCCAAATACACATGTGGCCCACAAGCCCACAGGGCATCCAGGGCTCTCTGCTGAGTCACTGGGTCCCAGTACAGACACTGTCAGCACCCCAGCAGCTTTCCTCAGGTCATATAAGGCAGGTTACACTGCTTGGCTTCCAACTGCCTTTGGGCTTTCTCCGGCATCCAGAGTCTGCTCTGCCTGCACCTAGAACAGGCTGGAAGTGACCGATAGTTCACATTTCCATCTCTACCAGTGTTACACCAATGACTGACTAGAGTGGTGATACAAATAAGCCAACTCTCTCACCCCTCCAGAGAGACAACTCTGAGACACATGTTATGTCCTGACTGTTTGTGTTCTCCCAGCAGAATTAAACTCCAGTTACCCACAAAGCTAACTGGCTTGGTAACTCAACATTATTGGTGTTTCCTTAAGATCATCCCCAAAGATTGTACCAAGTCTTCATCTCAGGTTGTACTTCTGTGGAAACCCATACTGAAACAGCTGGTGACAGAAATGGTTCTAGGAAGCAGATCCTTATCATGGACTCTGGAATTGGATACTGATAAATTGTAGGGAGTGATAACTTAGCTGTGGAATCATAATAAGGAAGACTCTCAACTGTGGTGAACTGGGATGAGATTAAGATGTACTCACTTATGCAATATCCACAGAATTAGAGAGAAATTATAAAGACTGTGAGGTTTTTTGATAAGTTAGTTGTTGTTAAACATCATTGATGCACTAAAGGAAAAGTACTGACAGGCTCAGGTCAACCAATCAAAGCACACTGAGGAAATGAAAAGATGGCCTCCGTGACAGCCTTTAGAGACACTTAACTCTTGCAGCTAAAAGAGCAGCTACTGAATATCAAGCCTAGAATCTGAGATTAGCCATTACAATGAGAGACTGAATTCAGAGTCCAGCAAGTCTAGAGAAGACCCTAGATATTGAAGGAATGGGGTTCAGAACACTAAAACAGGGACATCTGGTTAGAGGCACTTGAGAAACTTGAACCCCTAGGTTCCCCTAAATCTTCTGGGCTGGCAAAAATTGTCCAATCCCCCTGCTAAGAGAGCAGCTTTCTCTTGTCTACAGATCATGCAAAATCCACACCTATGGCGGATGTCCCACAAGATAACACTTGCCTCCTCAAGATTTGCTCCCACCTCCTCTGATTACTTCCAGGCCAATAACTAGGGTTAAGTCTCAGCATGATTAAATGTGAGCCTCTCTGATTGGAGGAAAGGGATTATCTATGAAAAGAACTGTAGGACCTGGCTACTATGTCATGCCAGGAATGGGAGAACATGCCTGGGAATGGATCTTAATGGTACTGAACCAAAGGAAGCAGAAAATACTATTGAGTAAAGGAAATATTTATAATATAGGAGTACTCTCCTGTGACTCAGGATTGAATATCTGGAAGAGATAGATACCTGTAACCTGTTCTAATACCTTGCTGGAATAGCTACTTGAAGCTAGGAACAAAATGATGGTCTACAGTAAAGGAGATGGAAATCAGAACTTCCTTGGCAGATGTTTAAGGAAGGAGGTCCAAGGTTGGTCCAAAGGTGGACATGCCAGGATGTGTCTATTATATATAAAATCAGAGGACTAATCAGCTGTATATGTTCCCCAGGAGGCCAGAGAACACTCTTCACTAAAGAAACAGTAATATGCTACTGAGGTGTACAAGACATTTTTGAAAATTTCCGTGCTGGATGTTCTCTGTAAGCCAGGATTGATAGTAGGGTTAATGGTATGCAACTGGGCTCCATGGTATCAATGTGGATGAATGGATTCTAGAAGTGCAGAGGCCAAGTAGCAACACTAACAATAACCATTACAGCAACAAGTCTAAAATGGCATCAGAGAATCCTGACCCACAAAGATATGTGGCAATGGCTAATATATCACAGTATTCCTTGGATGAGATTGATTCCAGATCCAAGCCAATTCTCAGACCCAAAGCCCACTGGTTGAAGAAGAGTCTGACTTCTTGAGGAAGGATACCATGATACCATAGCAATTATAAACATAACAGATTCCCCAATCCTTCTACAAAGGGACCTATGGATATTCATTACAATAAAGATAACGCCCAGAGGACTTCCCTGGTGGCTCAAGGGTTAAGAATCTGCCTGCAAATGCAGGGGAAACGTGTTTGAGCCCTGGTCTGGGAAGATCCCACATATTGCAGAGCAACTAAGCCCGTGAGCCACAACTACGAAGCCTGTACTCTAGAGCCCATGAGCTACAACTACTGAAGCCCACACACCTAGAGCCTGTGCTCTGCAAAAGAGAATCCACTGCAATGAAAAGTAACCCCTGCCCGCCACAACTAGAGAAAGCCCATGCACAGCAGCGAAGACCCAACACAGCCAAAAATAAATAAATAAATAAAAAATTTTAAAAAAAGATAACGCCCAGATTATTTGAGAAGAGTTGGCTATATGGTCTGAGCTGACACTCTTGAGATATTAGGACATTCAAAACATCATCATAGTCCCAGTGTTAGAAGGGGAACTTACAGAGGCAAAGCAATAATTGGAGATCTGGACCAAGAATCCTCTTGTGGTCATTTTCCCAGTCTGAGTGCATAATTATGGTAGGTACATTTTAGCAGCTGGTATAACCCTCACCTCTGTTGTCTAACCTATAGAATAAGAGCTACAGTAGTAGAAAGGCAACCTGTTAAGTCTCTAAATCTGCCCCTTCCCCATCCAAGACTGTGAATCAAAGTAATACTACATCCTGGAAAGAACAGCAAATTAGCGTCACCCTCAAAGTCCTAAAGGAGGCAGGATGGTGGTCTCCAACTAATCTCTCTTTAATTTACCAGTTTAGGCTACACAGAACCCCCACGGGTCACAGAAAATGATAATGGACTGCAGTAAACTTAACTAAATGACAATCTTAGTCACTAGAGCAGTGCTGGATGTAGTATCTTTACTAGAAGAAATGAGCACAGAGTCTGGAATGAAGCTACAGATCTGAAGGAGTTCTTTTCGATTCCCTACAGGAAAGAGTATCGGAAGTACTTTGCATTTGCTTGGATTGGAGAGCAGCTCACGTTCATTCCTACCATATACTTCACGCCAAAAGCTACTGGCCTTTCAGTATGTTTGAACAACATCTAAAAGGCACAGCTGAGCTGCCTGCTATGGGATAATAGCCTATGAGGTTAGGATGCAGTACATATTTTGAACGAATGGCCATTATCTGCTGCTCTGTGTCAACAGGATTGAAGCAGGTCCGGGCACCAAGGAATGAGAGTAAACGTGGCCCTTCTCACCATTAGTCCCAGTAAATTATTCAAGGAGTTTGTGCTTACTGCTCCTTCAGCTTTAAGGTCAACTGGAGTAAAGATCCTGGTTCCTGGGTGAGTGGAAATACAGTAAAGGACAAAGTAAGGGTCCACTAAACCTAAAGCTATGACTGCCTCCCAGGCATTTTCATTGTTCATGCTAACAGATCAGCAGACAAAGTGAGTTATTATACAAGCAAGAGTGATCAACTCTCATGGGGAGCTGGAATTTCTTCTACAAAACAGGCACAGGGGTTAAGTATGTTTGGGACTCAAGGGATTTAGAAGGCACCTGCTGAAAAAAATTTTCTAAAAATTTGTGACTGATCACCACCTTGAAGAATGAATGACAGAATGGAATGAACTCATCATGGAGCATGAGTGGATCTGAGCAGTGCCAAGGGGCAGACTGTAGCAGAGATTGTCAGTGTACCACCCATACACCCTCAAACTTTACCACTGTAGTGCACAAACCTGACTTCCAACCATCTAATGACCCTCTCTGGTGGCCAGAGCCTCTCTGTCCACACACATGGCAGGTCGGAAGTGTCAGAGAATTAACAACCCCCAGGAGCAGCATTCAACCAATGACTGAAGGGAATTGGGGTATAAATGCCACAGTTCCTTTCACGTGGGGGGAGGATAACTCTGAGGCACACGTTCTGCAGTTTCCTAGAGTTCTTCAGGGGGTTTCCAGTTATCTACAGGGGTTACTTGCTTGACTATGATCCCTTTCTTGGCTGTCATCTCTCCCCTATTTCATCTTCCCACCCTCTTACCAAGGTTTCCTGGAATCATCCTCATATAAATTACTTGTACTCCAGTCTTCATCTCTGGATTTACTTCTAGAAGAAGCCAAACTAAGAAAGACTCCCAGGTCCCAGTTGGAGGGATGTCCACATGTGATACTCAAACAGGGACCAAGCAAAGTCTTGTGTCATGGACAGGATCACTTCTGCTGGGCAATGAGTGATAACGCTAGCTACAGACAGAATGCAAACCCTTCTCTGGCCCTGCTGGAAAGGGTGAAATGCTGTGGGAGGCTACAGGAGGCTGGGTTATCAATGGGCAGAGACTCAGGTCCAGTGCACGTCCTGGTAAGTTCAATAACGCTCCTTACAGCATCCCTTTGTCAGGTTCACTCATCTGAGACTTCCCAGAAATCAGGTCCTCTCCTTCCTTGGACAAAATTTCCCACCTTAATAGGTACATCTCTGTTACTCTTCACATCTCCACTGCCATCCCATGCCACACATCCCCCCAGACCACCTTTTCTCTTCAGGCTTTCTTGAGCAGCACTTCATCCCTCCTCAAAATTTACACTCCTCTTCTCTTTTATAATACACCCAGAAGCCCCAATAAACCTGCAATTCATATCTTTAACTATTAAGCAATTAACAAAATTAAACAATTAAAAGCTATTTAATTATATTTAACAGTAGCTTACCTTTTCTTGAGTGTAGGGACAGGTTCATCTTCAGCTCCTTCCAGAAGATAAGAAGAAATTGTTGTGTACCACCTTTCATTTGCAGCAAAGAAAAAAGAAATAAATCAGGACAGCCTAAATGGCCACGTTCTGTTACATATGTGTAAACAAAACACACCACAACATTAATAGGTTTTATTTCTTAGTAGTAAATTTACAAAGGGTTCTGATTTCCTTTATTATTTTCTCTGTTTCCCCAGTCTTCTGAAAGATACTACATGTACAATCTCAAGAAAATGCAACTATGTGTATCATTTTAGAATCCATAGATTGTGGACTCTGTGGCTTTTCAAATAATTTGTCTATATTAGGAGGAAGGAACTAACAGGCCCTTGTTAACTTCGATTTCAATTTATTTCCCATTGACAGTTTTTCAAATTTAAAACACTTGCACACAAGTAACTATAACTCAAATTCCGTGAATTAGAATACCACTTACCTATTTACAACTATAACAAAACTTGAAATTCTTTTTTTCATGTGTATACATGCAAACATAAAATCAATATCTGATCTTACTGAGTATTGAATCTATTCACAATTTTTTAAATTACTATCTGGCAGCCCCAAAACAATTCCAGCTTCAGTTAAATTTGAAGATAAAACTTATAGGTGGAATCTAATACATGAAACAAATGAACCAATCTACAAAACAGAAACAGACTCACAGACATAGAGAACAGACTTGCGGTTGCCAAGAGGGCTGTGTGGGGGAGGGATGGACTGGGAGTTTGGGGTTAGCCGATGCAAACTATCATACATAGAATGGATAAACAACAAGTTCTTACTATATAGCACAGGGAACTGCATTCAATATCCTGTGATAAACCATAATGGAAAAGAATACGAAAAAGAATGTATGTATATGTATAACTTAATCACTTTGCTGTACAGCAGAAATTAACACACTGTAAATCAACTATACGTCAATAAAAAATTTTAAAAATAAAAAAATTTTAAAGATAAATTCAACAATATGAGAGCTGATTCTGACCAAGAATGAAAGACCTTATTAGAGGACCATGGTTAAGCACTGGAAATTTGCTCCCTTATAACATTTCTCATAAAATAGCTAAAGATCATCTTGCCTGAGAAGAGCAATAAAATAAAAGCTACTATCCTTCAAGACAGCCAAAGGTATCTTTCTGAGCTGTTGCCTTCACTGCTCAAGAACATACTAGAATATAGCTCTGAGGCACAGGATGAGCTTCTATGAAATCTCATCCATTTACATCCTAGGCATAAGGAAAGGACTAGAAAAGAATGAGTAAAACTTGAAAGCTTTTCACTACATTCTGGATTAAGTTCCTTCCTTTGAACTGTCTGAAACCATTTAACAAAGAAAGTATGTAAGGAGATAAAAATTCAAAATAAAATAAATTAAATTTAGTACAAGTTAATTTACCATAGCTCACAGTAACTAAGACAGACTATTTGAACAGCAAAAACAAAGAGCCATTTCTGGGATAAGCTGCTAGACACATGTCAAGTATTAGGTTGAACTACATGAAATTGCCCAGGTTTGGCCATTTTTTCATCAAATGACAATTTCATATGATTTCACCTAGTATTTTCTCTTACATTTGCACAACTACAAAACTCAGAAAAGTAATATTTGGTTGTTATGCTGATTTGAAAAATGACAAAAAAAAAAAAGACAATACTTTATAATCTTATCTTCATAACGTATGGTAAGCTAGCCGGGAGTAGAAGTACTCAAGAGAAGTTGATATTCAATTTTCAACTAATGTTCAGATGCACATGGTCAAAGACTTACCTGATTCACATAAATTCACATAAAATCAGTCAGAAAACTTGAGTTAAAAACGAACGTCCGGGGCCTCCCTGGTGGCGCAGTGGTTGAGAGTCCGCCTGCCGATGCAGGGGATACGGGTTCGTGCCCCGGTCTGGGAGGATCCCATATGCCGCGGAGCGGCTGGGCCCGTGAGCCATGGCCGCTGAGCCTGCACGTCCGGAGCCCTGTGCTCCGCAACGGGAGAGGCCACAACAGTGAGAGGCCCGCATACCGAAAAAAAAAAAAAAAAAAAAAAACGAACGTCCGGGCTTCCCTGGTGGCGCAGTGGTTGAGAGTCCGCCTGCCGATGTAGGGAACATGGGTTCGTGCCCCGGTCCGGGAAGATCCCACGTGCCGTGGAGCGGCTGGGCCCGTGAGCCATGGCCGCTGAGCCTGCGCGTCCAGAGACTGTGCTCTGTAACGGGAGAGGTCACAGCAGTGAGAGGCCCACGTACCGCAAAAAAACAAAAAAACCCCGAACATCCTTTTCCCCTTCTACTTGTAAAATAAAACTACTTGTATTAACTATTTCAGTTGTTCTCAGTCTGGTCCAGAGCACCATATTAGACACGAATAGGAGGAGAAATTTCTCTCTTTGAGAAATTCTCCAATGGTATTGTCTTCACAACAATTTTCCAAGTAATATGTTAGCATAATATTTGTTGAGATTATGATACACTGATGTTTGAGGTGGGAAGCAGTGTGGAGGAGGGGGAGGCACTAGATAAGCCAGATCCTTGACACACATTTCTTTGCTTGGTCTCCCATTAACCAGTGACGCACACCACCAAGACCGCCTGCCCAGCTCCACTCCCAGAATCTCTCCCTGGCTTTAGAATGTGGTTTCGAAACCTTTACAGGAAAAAGGTAATATGGATCCTTGAACATACAAGGTATATTAGGAATATTTTAAAGGGGTGACCATTTATATCCTCCTCCTTAAAATACTCTATTTTCTTGGAAACCTTGACATCAACTCATTTGGTTTTCCTTCGACCTCTTTGGCTCTTTTCAAATTCTCAGAGCAGCTTCTCCTCTCTATCCAACCTCTGAATGTTGAGGTTCCTTGGGGTTTAGTCATGTGGTTTTTCTCTTTTTCTTTTTCTCCCTGATACCTTCCACTCCTGTGGCATTAAATAATATCTATATGATGACAATTCCCAAATTTATATCTCTAGCCAAGATCTCTTTTCTGAGATCCAGATCCACTGCCTTCTTAGCATTTCTACTTGGATTTGTCTCCCTCCCAAGTAAACATTAGAAACAGAACTCTTAATTTTTCTCCCCAAAATTCATCCTTATTCTATATCCTTCATCTCAGTAAATGGCACTTCAATCTCACCAGATGCCCAAATCAGAAACCTGGAAGTTATTCAACCTCCCTTCCAAAACCTATCACAACCATCACTAAGTTCTATCAATTCAATACAATGTGTGAGTGTGTGTGTGTGTCTCCAGTTTTATCTACGTTTTTCAATGTCCATGGCCATTTTCTAGCCATGCCACTTTCATCTCTCACCTATACTACTGCAGTAGTACCACCTTACCAAATTGTTCTTCACAAAGCTAAAAAGAGCAAACCTTTAAAATACAGACCAGGTTAAATCAATGCCAAGGGTAAAACCTTTTGACAGCTTTTAGGATATTAATCCAAGACTCTGCAGGATTTTGATTTGGTCTCTGCCCTTCTCTCCAGCCTCATCTTGGGCCTCTCTCCCCCATTCTTGGCCCATTCCTACCCCACTGAGCAACTGACCTGCTGTTCCATCACCTCCAATACTCCCTTTGCTATTCTGTTAGCTAATATCTTAGGCTTCTGCTTAAATGTCACTTCCCAAAGAGGATTTTTCCTGATCCTCCAAACTAAATTAGGCTCCTCCTACTATGCTTCCTCATAGTAACCTACATTTGTCCTTTAAAAGACCACAATTTTATTTATACTTATGTGTATTTAATGTCTCTCTCACCATTCCACAAATGCCTTGAGGGCATTTTACTCACCAATATACCCAGAGTCTAGCAGAGTGCATAAAATGTAACTATTGTTTGATAAATATTTGGAATATCTGAATCAGCTTTTGACATTAATAATTTATTTTCTGACACAATAGCTGTGTTAAAAAATAAAAATATCAAATTTCTTGCTCTTGCCAGGAATTGCATCAATTCAGTTTGATGTCATAGTTTACTTTTGCTGATTGGAAGCTCTGTTTGGCCCTTAGAAATAATGATTTTTTAAGGGGAAAAGTACGTTTTTATCATCACAATTAATTTATTATCATAAACACAGTTTGAGAAATGAAGATCTTTCAAATGTCCATAAGGAAAACAATAACAAAGTAAGGGTCTTGGCAATTTATTTATTTTTTTAACATCTTTATTGGAGTATAATTGCTTTACAATGGTGTGTTAGTTTCTGCTCTATAACAACGTGAGTTGCCCGCCAGTGCAAGATGGTAGATTGAATACATATATTTACCATCGCTTCCTGCAAAGATCTAATTGAAATGACAATAATTTATGCCAAAAAAAGAGAGAATAAATTTATAGCAGCCCCAAGGAGTGACATTAACAGATTTGAATGATTTCTAGAAAACAGAAAGCAGGTGGAATTATGCAGATGGAAAAGGAGGGGCTGGGGGAACAGACTGTGGTCAAGAACATGCGGAAGAGAAGGCAGCAGGGAAATGAGAAGCCACTCTTCCCAGCTGAGCTCCAGAGAAGCTTCAAACCCCGAACTGAGTGGGAAGTGGGCAGAAATCAGGTGATCAATCAAAGGACAGTCTCTAGAGCATGATGCAGCCCCCTCCCCCAACTTGCCTCCACGCCCACGTGTGCAAAGTGACTGGCAGCAGCAGCATTTTGCCCTAGACTAAAATCAAAGAAATGCTCTCTAAAGAAATTGAACAACATGCCTGGGAAGGGCAGGGTTCCTAGAGTGGATGGGATACCACAGAATTAGGTGCTTCTTATTTAATCATCCAGTGGCTATATACTTCCTGCTCACACATTCCAGCTGACGCCCACACCCACATACTATACACTCACAGCCAGCCTTCCAAAGCAGGGGAGAGCCTTGTAGGAAGAACCATCCTACAAAACATACCAGCTAGCTAGATTCATCCATTGAATCCTTTATTTAGCTCTCATCATGTCCAAGCACAAATTATATAGTATTATGCTGGGCACTGTATAAACATTTCTGGAATGGGGTAAACAAATTAACGAAAGATAAAATAAATCCCTCAAAGAGATTGCTGCCTAGCTATGGGCTTACAATCATCATTCTCCTAAAACTTTGTTTTGCAGTTGACAAAACTTGCAGCATTTGCATGTTTACTACGTGTTCTTTCCCACAGTTTCAGGAACATTACTTTCTCCTCCTTCTTTGTCTGATCCTTTTCATTTTATCCTCTAGTTGTGCTTCTCCTTTATTTACATCAACTATGGAAATTCCTCCAAAACATATGGTTATTCTCTCTCTCTCTCTCTCCCCTCCAACCCTCCTCATTCATTCTTTATCAATTTGTTCTCTTTCTTTCATTTGCCCAAGCTCCTCTCTAATGCCCCATCTTCTGGGTATTTCACTCAGATGTCCCTTGTTCACTTGAAAACCATCACCTGCTGTCTGTGAGGTGGTGACGTCTCACAGCAATGCCACCTTCTTATAGTCATTTATGTGAGATTTTGACTCACTTCTAATTAACTTCTCTCCTTCATTTTCTATACCCAGCCAACCTTTCAGGTCTGTCAACATATCATGGAAGTATTATATGATTTAAACTTGGCCTAATTCCACAGAAATATTTGAGATGGCATGTAGAAAGCACATAAACAAAATAGTTCATCATAAATTTAAAAAATAAGAACTAAAGAAAGTAGAAATTAGAATACAAATACAATATCGGGGAGGACTAAAACACAGATATGTAGATTACAAAAGCATATACAATTGTTCTAATTTAGTAAACAATTGGTTTTGAACAATATGATGAAGAAAATGAAATGAAAGTTGTACACTCATAGTTTTCAATGTCCAAATATGAACATTGTTTTCATAAGATGATGGGGTGTGGAAGAAATTCGACAAATAGCAACCCTTTCTCCTACCCAGGTTTTCTATCAGCTGAGAAATCAGAAGAAAGGAACAAGCCAGTGAAGCTAAAATAACAAGATTACCACTAATAAAGCTGCAGTTTGAGAATGTGACCTATATCTGTAGACGAATAGGCTTAACACACTGAACCCAGAATTAGGTCGACTCCCTCTGCCAGTCCCTGCCGTGGCCCCCAGTAAAGGCAGCAGGGCCCCCCGTACCACTCAGCTTCCAGAACAGCGGAGGACAGTTGAGAGCACACTCTGTGGACAGACTCACTCCCAAAAAGAAGAGCAGAGAGAGGGCATGAGCTACCCCTGCCCAGTTCTTCCTTCCAAAATCACCCATCCGATTAACTCACACCTCCCCAAAAGAGGAGCAGGTGAGGGGCAAAGAGATATATAGTTTGCAGCTTCCTCCATGTGGAATCAAGAACATGGGAGAAAAGTTCCTTGTTCTCAACAACAGGGTCCCTGAGGGATGTGGCAAGCAAAGTATTTGACAACTTCCCTGCAGTGAAGACAGTTTAAAAAAAAATATATATATATATATATATGTATATATGTCTACATATATATATGTACATATGTCTTATTGAAACCTGTGATTGTAACACAAAAAACCCGATTCACTGAAAGGAGTTCTGATGGCGGCCTCAACAATAAAAAGTAGAGCATAAAGATTTTCAAAAAGAAAGCTTCATCATGCGCACCTCTGATAAACATAACCTTAGTTTATTTTTTCTTGTAATTTTTTCTATTACAAGAAATTCCACCTTAGAATTTATATCATCCAATCCAACTCATCGCACTATTAAACACCCTTTCTGTACAAATCCGTTCTATCAGGCTGCCTCATTGATCCATGAACACAAAATACTCATGTGTCACTGCTTATATTGTTTCCCTCTGGAATGTCCTTTCCTAAACTTTCAAATCTTAACCATCTTTCAAAGGGATTCTAAGACTGCCTTCCTCACGAAACATTCTCTAATTACCCCAGACCACATTGGTATCTGTCTTTTCACTTCTTAGAGCACTTAGAGTCTGCATCAAAATTCTGCTTATATATTTGTGTTGGTGTTGGGTTATTCTTTTTTTTTTTTTTTTCAGCCAACATAAATTTATTATCTCCCTGTTACTGAGGCCAGAAGTCTGAAATCAAGGTGTCAGTAGGGCTGTGCTCCCCCAGAAGACCCTATAGAAAATCTCCTTTGCTATTTCCTAGCTTCTGATGTCTCCCAGCAATTCTTTTTTCTTTTTTTTTGCGGTACGCGGGCCTCTCACTGTTGTGGCCTCTCCTGTTGCGGAGCACAGGCTCCAGATGCGCAGGCCCAGGGGCCATGGCTCACGGGCCCAGCTGCTCCGTGGCATGTGGTGTTGGGTTATTCTTGTTTGTCATGTATCATCATGTCTACTTAACCAGACTCTAAACTCTTTAAAAGATAGATATTTTGAACTCTTGAACTTTTCTGTATTAGCTACATCTACCACAGGACTGAATGTAGAGTAGGTGATTAATAAATACTCGTTGAATGACAGTCAAATTGAGCACATATCAGAAAAGAGATACAAAACAGGATTATAAGTCAGCTGCTCCAAGGTCCAAACTGAATATAATCTTTAAAAATATTCAACTGAAGCTACGAGAGAATTATGACCTTTCAGTCAGCTTACATATTATATGTTGTTCCTGCTTCCTCATATAAAATGATACATATGCCTGAGAATGGAGAGATTACATACAAGACGGCAGTAGTTGAGCACTTAAGTATATAAGTTTGGGTGTTAGATTTGGATTTGACTCTCAACTCTTACCAGTTGTGTAACCTTCCTTTTAATTTTGAAATTTTTTATTCCCACAGTAAATTTGAAAGAAAAGTACAATGAGCAGCACAGTTAATAGCTTGCCATCCTGATAACATAGAGAGATGGATACCGATACACACACACACAGAGACACACACTGCCCTCTGACCAAACCATCTGAAAAGAGGCTGCAGATCTCATGACACTTTGGCACATAAACTGTGTAATCTTGAGCAACTTACTTCAACCTCGATAAGCCTTGGTTTCCTCATAAGTGAAACCTGGGGAGGGGGTGATTATTAGGCACTCTTAATAAAGTTACTGTGAGGATTGCATCTTTAAATACTTGGCATATAACTGTTACGATTGTTATTAAGTCCCATAAAATCTGTACATTTCCTATTTCAGTCCAGTACTTCCCACACTTGTAATTGTTCATTTAATGGCCTTGTCCACTGGACTCTTAGACTCCACAAAGGTAGAACTGTGATAACTTACTCACCATTGTATTCACAGAAAGAAGCATTTGGTCTGTGTTAGGGCCACAATTTAAAGATTAAAGACAACACTTTAATCCGTACCTTAAAGGGCCATTGTCATTGCTTGTTGAATACTTAAACAATAATAATCCATTTTAATGATTATTAACAGGTAATTTATGTTCATTACAGAAAATATGTTTTAAAGAGACAAAAAAAGAAAGTTCACACATGATCATCCCACCACCCAGAAATAATCACTCAGTTAATATTTTTGTATATTCTTTCAAACTTCATTAAAATGTAGGCTTTATAAAGCTATTATATGTTTATTAACTGGGTCTTATCGTGTCAAGTGCACAAATACAAATCAAAAAGCACCTTCTTGGGCTTCCCTGGTGGCGCAGTGGTTGAGAGTCCGCCTGCCGATGCAGGGAACACAGGTTCACGCCCCAGTCCGGGAAGATCCCACATGCCGCAGAGCGGCTGGGCCCATGAGCCATGGCCGCTGAGCCTGCGCGTCCGGAGCCTGTGCTCCACAACGGGAGAGGCCACGGCAGTGAGAGGGCCGCATACGGCAAAAAAAAAAAAAAAAAAAAAAAAAAGCACCTTCTTTGCCCCTAATGTGTCATAAAATTTGCAGCTTAACTGCTTCTTTGTGATTTGCCGGATTGTAAGCAAACAAAAGGCAGAGAACGTGTCTTATTTACCTTGGAATTCCTTGGGACCTAGCACATGGTTGTTACACAACTGTTACTGTCAAATAAAAATGAGACCCATTAAAATCTAAAAACCAGCTACAGAATGATGACTAGCGCTTTGGAAAGACCACTTCTGGCAAGTTGTGCCATAATTCTTCTCAAGAACTAAGACCTCAAAATATTTTGAGAATTTGTTTTGGGTGAAAGAAAAACTACATTTTAGACTCTTAGATTATAAGCCTTCTCTTTTCATACTAATGCATGATTTCATTGTGATTTTTCATTTTTGATTTTATTGAGTATAAAAGAAAAGTTAACTTCAGTAAAAAGAAGATTTTTATTTTAAAGTCTTATAGAGATGATTATTTTATAGGAACTGATGATATTGTAAATATTCAAATATAAAATACTTTAGTAGTTTTACTGAAGTTTTCAATCTGCCATTTGATGTGAGCTGGCTTGATTCCCAGAATGAAGTCTATGTGTATTTATTCAGTTGAGTGAGCCCGGACCCATCTCTAAGGACACTGCCCATTCCCTCGAGTTGGCCTCAGAATTCACTATATTCTTGAACTTATCCAGTTTATTGGGTGGCTCAGTGCCTTGGAAATATACCTGGGGGCTTTTTTCTTCTTTTTATACATATAATCCAAGCCTTCTTGTGATCCTCAGTTTCATCTAATAATCTTATCTCCCTATTTCCAGATGTTCTCTTTCCTCCTTGATGTCATTTTATGTAATAAGTGCTCACCCAAAGCATTGCAAAATACTCGTAAACAATCAGGCTGAGCATGCTAAAGTTTTCTGTGAGGTCACTGACCAACAATTCTTTCTACATCTCCTTTCAATACTATGTACCCATTTTTTTAGGTAAATGAAATATCTGGTATATACAAAAGAATATAAATAAGTTATGACACAAAATAATAAAACAAATATTGAATATTTACTTTTGAAACCTGACTGTTTCAGATTTAACAGATAATATTATCATTTAAAACACTAATAAAACAGTGAGAGATAATAGTAAGATAGATAGATAGATAGGTAGATACATACATAGATGTCATTTATTTAACATATACTCATCCAGACAACTATATATACTCATGAATGAGAAGGCAAAACATGCTCAGGTTGCTTGTGAAGTGTGTGTATACATGACAAGTAATAACAGGTTTCTGCTCCCAGCGATATGCCTGACTAGAAGGTTCAAGGAAACATCCCTCTATAGAACAACTGAAGTTTGGAAACAACATATTGTGTGAAATATTGCTAACCTCAAAGGAATAGGAACAGTTCCCAGGGACATACTCTCTTTTTAAAACGTCACTGGGTCCAGACTGTAGCAGACATCCAGGAGGAGCAGAGTTCCCAGAAGGCAGCTGCTGTCGTAGCAACGCTGTCTGGAAACTCAGCCTTAAGCCAGCTTTGGGCCAGTACGAGCCTCAGAACAAGGACCTACAACTCACATGCAGAGCTTAGGTAGTTCCAGGTTGGAGGGTACCACCAGCAAGAAAAAAAAGGAAATTCTCTACAGAACAGTTTCTCAAATTTTCAAGTTAGGCACAAAGGATCAAGCAAGAAATTCACAATATTTGATGCCAAACATAGTTGAAAACAAGCCACCAGTGAGAGAGAGGGGAAAGAACAGATCCAGGGGCTGTAGAGATTACAAATGTAGCTACAGAATACAGAACGATGACATGCAAAATGATTAAGGAAACAGAGGATAAAATCAGAGATCACCTATCAAAATGAGACCGTTAAAGACTGACAGATGTATCTGCAGTAAAACTTGCAGAAAGGAAACATAATGTTGAGGTCAAGATCTCAGTCAATGGGCTAAACTGAAAATAAAACACAGCTGAAGAGAAAACTAATAACTAATATACACACAGACACACACACACACAAAGAAATTACCCAGAATGAAACAGAGAAGACAAAGAGATGCAAAATACGCAGATACTAAGACATATGGAAAGCCGAATAATGACTAACATAATTCTAATTAAAATTACTGCAGAAGAGAATAGAAAACGAATAAAAATATTGTGCCTGACCTAGAAAACAATCTGGTGAAATTGATTCTAAAAATAAAAGCCTTTGGGAAAAAAATGTGTTAATACTGATGTACAGTCACATGCTTTAAAGCTTTAAACATGCAATACTCAGCTGAGGCACATTTTACGTTTTTTCAGAGATCATTTTCCATGATGCACAGTGTTGAGTATAAAAATTACATAATAGAATTCTAGTATTTTTAGATTAAAAAAATTGGCATTCCTGAGAGCAAAATTTAGTTGTCCAAATTTGTGACTGATTTCAAGTTCTCAAAGTCAAAATCTGCAGGGGAACCGTATCAATAGGGGAAGAGGAGAACAGGTTGGTTATTGTGATGGACAGGAAAAAGAAAGGGAGGTAAATGACATGAAAGCAGCCTTATCACTTTATGCTATAGTCCTAGAAAGAAATCTGGTGACACTCTGTCTCCTACTAAAATCTTAAATTGCTTAGACCTGAAACTTGGAGCATTTAACAAATCTTTAAATTAAAATCTAACAGCATAAAGATTCAGCACCTTTTCGTTTATTTAAAAGGTCATACTTGGGCTTCCCTGGTGGCGCAGTGGTTGAGAGTCCGCCTGCCGATGCAGGGGACACGGGTTCGTGCCCCGATCCCGGAAGATCCCACATGCCGCGGAGCGGCTGGGCCCGCGAGCCATGGCCGCGGAGCCTGTGTGTCCGGAGCCTGTGCTCCGCAACGGGAGAGGCCACAGCAGTGAGAGGCCCGCGTACAGCAAAAAAAAAAATAAATAAAAAATAAAAATAAAAGGTCATACTTTTTTGTTACTCTTCTCTATCTTGTAAATATTTAAATCATGTAATGTATTATATTTAATATGCACAAGTACCACTATACATGTTTTATAACTTAGTTCATCTTCCCCATCGTCCTATGAAGTAGGTGCTATTTTTATAAATGAGGTGACTAAAGCCGAGTGAGTTAAGTATTTTGCCCAGAATCACAATGTTAGCAAAAAGAACATTGTCTACTAACATTTTTGAGTAGTGTGACTTTTTTTCAGAACGGGTCATTGTGAAAAATACTCTTCTTATGTGAACATTCAAAGCTAATCCTGCAATGCCAATGGTAGATGAAATCAAATGTACATTTCTAGTTTCTAGATCATTTCTAAAACTTCCTCTCCATCAACCTTTTCCAAAACTCCCCAGATATTAAAATTAGCCTGCCTTCCTTCGGCCACCTTTGTGTTCCTCAAATCTGAGTCTGCTGAGGCCCTAACGCAACAGGGGAGCTAGAAAAGTCAGGCAGAAACAAAGAGGAAGGCTAGCCGCTACAGGATTCACTTGAAGTCACAGGGCCATCAATAACTGAGCCACCTCTTATTAGTGGTTAGGATATCCAACCCTACTGAACTTGCATTTTTAGAAAATTCTGAGGGGCGGTTAGGGCTCTATTGACATGGAAGCAGATAAATTATGATCTAAGACTCTCGGGTAAATCTGACAGACTTTGAATGTGGTCTGGCATGTTTCAGGCAATACATTGCTAACTGACATTGGGCAATAAATTGATAAAAACGAGATGAGTTTACATTGAATTGTCAGGCACATCAATGGCCAAAATAACTGGTTTCAATAAATGGGATTTGATACAGGATCGTCTCCATTCATTTTCATCTAGGTTTCAAAGGTCCCACTAAATAATAATATATCTCACCACAAACACCAATGTTAATGTGATCCTTCCCTCTGGATGACCTGATCCAAGTACCATACAAAAAACACACCGCTGAGTACTAAAAATAAATCCAGCAAGAGGCAGAGTTCTTCCCTTTCATCTTCCACATTGGGGTATTATTACAATTTTAATGATCTGCCTAGGATTTTTCATACACTCTGCTTCTTTTGAAGGAAGGACAGGACACCTATTGAAAAACACCAATCTCCTTGAAATGTCTACAGCAATGGAGCAGTGGGAATATATGCTTTGCTGTATATAAAGAAAGAAAAAGACTAAAGCAATCAGAAATGTATCACTTTGGTCTTTTATGATACACTGATTTTCCTTTAGAGAGAACAGGTACTTGTGTTCTAATATTATATTTTCAGTTACTACATTATTCCTTTAAGGTACTCAGAGTATTAACATCTCCTCCAAAACAAAAGTCTTCTCTCTAAATAGTATTTCTGCTTTAGAACCTTGTAGTCAACCCAATGCAATCATTTGATTATATATCTGGTCAAGCTGCTTTCATTTCTTCCCAAAGGGAAATTTAACAATTTTTTTAAATGATTGAAACCTCATCTATACACTTAGGAAGTCTTATATGCTTACTTAAAATACAAGTTTTGCTGATAAGTACTTAGAAGTGCTAGCAGTTGGGGTAGGAATAATGAAGGAACTAATAATGTTTGAGCAATTACTATACAGTAGGTGTTCCATAGTGGGTGTATTACTGTATAGTGGGTACCTTCAAATGTTATCACATTTAAACGTCTCAACAAACTCCAAATCTCAGCTAACCCTGTGCGGAAGGAAAATATTGCAAACATTAGGGTCAAATCAATTCACTTTTCTTACAATTCATCAATTACTCAAAGCCATGTCATGTTTTAGTTTGCTCAACATTTGGATTATAATTTAAAAAATAAAAATAAAAAACAGGGCTTCCCTGGTGGCGCAATGGTTGAGAGTCTGCCTGCCGATGCAGGGGATGCGGGTTTGTGCCTCGGTCCGGAAAGATCCCACATGCCGCGGAGAGGCTGGGCCCGTGAGCCATGGCCGCTGAGCCTGCACGTCTGCTCCACAACGGGAGAGACCACAACAGTGAGAGGCCCTTGTACCGCAAAAAAAAAAAAAAAAAACAGTTCCTTTACCCAGAGCTGCTAATTGTCCCTCCTTCTTGTGATTGGTAAAACAAATCATTGTCTTATCAACAAGATAACATAACTTCTTGATAAAATTTTGTAGTATAATTTGCTTTCTTCTTGAAGACACTCTTTCTGAATACCTTGGGCTTCATCTTAATTTGGATCATCCAAGGATTTTATCATATTACTAGATTAGTTTTATTGTTTCTTGGATTCCATATCCTCTTTTCTCTTAGATTCATTTTTATTTCTCTTGACATATCTGCAAATACATTTTTCAGAAAAAGTTAATAAGAGACAAAATTTCTGGACCTCTTGCTAGAATTTCTGGAAATGGCTTTTTGGCCAGGTCTAGAATTCTAGAATAAAATCTTTCCCTTCAGAACTTGAAACTATTGAACCATTATCTTCCTGCATCTAGTGCTGTTGATGAAAAGTCTGAAACCAATGTAATTCCTTTTCCTTTGAAGGTAATTAGCTTTTCCTCAATAATTTTCAGAATGTTCATTTTATTCATCTGAATAAATTTAGTCTTCTGAAATTTATCAGGGATATAGCTAATGTAAGATGTTAAAAATTATTATTCAGTATGGCACTTCATAGGCCCTTTCAACCTGATCACTCATATATTTCATCTATCCTGAGATATATTTATATTGTTTTCTCCTTTCTTTTTTTCCCCTCAATTTTCTATTTTTAGAACTCCTATTAGATGTTTGTTGGAGCTCATGGATGGATTCTCCATTTGTCTTAATTTGTCCCTAATCAGCAACCATATTTGTAACTACCAAAAACTCCTTCTTTTTCTCTAATAGCTCCTTTCCTAGGGTAGCTTATTAGTTTCAGTGTCTTCTTGTCTCTGACCACTCACCATGGTTCTGACATGCCACTCCCACCCCTACATATGCTCCAACCTGAGCAGGTCTGACCCCCCCAACACAGGGTGGGAGGGAGGCTTCCTTGGCGGCAATACTGGCATCCTTCAAGTAAATGACAAGTTCCTACCTGGGCCCCCAAGGTTACGACCAACTGCCACCAGGCAGGTGTTGCCTTTAGAAGATTGCTGTGGGGTCTATACCTCCACAGGACTTTTTGGTTCTGAGAGCACAGAGGAGAGAAGGAGAGAGCAGATATGTAGGTAATGAGGCCATTTTGCACAAAATGGCTGAGTGCTTTGGCTCTGGTGGCCTGGCTTCGAGAGGAGAAAAAGGAAAGAGTCTGAAGGCAGTTTGGGGCCAGGAAACACCTGGAATACATGAAGGTTACCCTTTTCAGCACCTCAGTTAAATTTCACCTTCATTTAGTGGGATAAGTTCATTAACATGGACCAAATGCCCGCTTGTCACAAGAGTTACAAGCATTAAAATTTTTAGCAAAAATGACAGCATGTCTGAAGCACATAACAATAATACTGAAAAGAAAAAAAGCTAGACATATATATCCTGTATGATTTCAGTGATATAAAATTCTAAATCAGACATAAATGGTGGTGTAGAATTACATGAGAAGAAATGGTGAAACTCTACAGAAAGGTGAGTAAAAGATTATTAAGTCAGGAGAAGGGTTTCCTCAATCTAGAGAGAGGCAACTAGGAGTTTCTGAGGTGCTGATCATGTCCCATTTCTTGTCCTGGGTAGTGGTTTCATGGGTATTTACTACAAATTAGTTATTAAACTATACATTTATGTTTCCGTACTTTTTTGGTTGCATGCTATATTAAACAGTTTTTTTTTAAAGAAAAAGATTTCATTAGAATAGGCTGGAAGCCAGTTTCTGGTATAGAGTGATATATGAAAAAGCATGAGATGTCCCCTTCTAACCACTGGAGAAGAACAGCCACTGAAGTAAACAACCATTGCCGTGTGCTGTCGAGTGGCTGTTAGCTACCTGTGGTACACATATGACAGACATAATAACCTCAACACACAGATGATACTAAATTGCAGAAACATCATTAGGAAGTGATGGGTTTTGAGTATTTATTACCTCTGTTTTAAAAATAAATTATTAATCTTAAGTTCCTAGAACTTAATCCTTAATTATGGCCTCGTTTAATAACCAGCTCACAAAAACCCTGAAAATTTCACAAGTTACTGGTAAGCCAGTGCAAGCCAGCTTCAGCACACCACTGACTACAGTTCACAACACGGGACTTAATGAGGGTGAAAAGGAGTGTAAGCAAACCAAAGTCTGGTCTCGGAAACCGAGTACATGTAGGGCACAATTTATTTATTTATACATTTAGGAATTGCATAGCACTTACTACCCGCCAGGTGCTCTTCTCAGCACTGTACAAATGTTCACTCTGACGGCTGTGGCTGTGCCTGAAGCAGAGGCATGCACTGGAATTAACTACTCAAGGTCTTCAAAGACGAACAGCATCACAAGCTCATCAAGAAATGGGTCACGGGCTTCCCTGGTGGCGCAGTGGTTGAGAGTCCGCCTGCCGATGCAGGGGACACGGGTTTGTGCCCCGGTCCGGGAGGATCCCACATGCCGCGGAGCGGCTGGGCCCGTGAGCCATGGCCGCTGAGCCTGCGCGTCTGGAGCCTGTGCTCCGCAACGGGAGAGGCCACAACAGTGAGAGGCCCGTGTACCGCAAAAACAAACAAACAAACAAACAAAAAAAGAAATGGGTCAAGACTCACACACTGGCCAATGACAGAGGAAGTTGAACATCATGGAGGGAAATTGCTGTGATTAAGCATGGCCATTAATGAAGAGTAATGAACTCTTTACAAAAGAGTTAATGAATGGCTCCAGTTGGGCACAGGAAGAAAAGGGGTCAAGCGAAAGAAATAAGAGGAAGTAACCAAGGAGAACAGGAGGGGGTGGTTAAGTGTCTTTATGTAAGACTAAGAACAAGGAGACAATCAAATGTGAGGAGGAAAGGGTGATACGGACAAGCACTCCTACCTAGATTGCTTTGGGGCCCAACGGATGGCCCTAAAGCCACAAGAAACTCTTCAGAGCTTCCAACACAACCTGAAAAGCAAGCGTGAAGGATAAAATTGCTGCTAACTGTAATTAAAAGTATCATGTTCTTGGAAGGGCTTTATATTACAATGTGATGTAGAGACGAAACCAGTTTCATACAGAAAACAATAAATGGATGAATGATACAGGCAGTTGCCAGTTCTATTCAATATAATATTAAAACTTTTAAATTACTGTGTAATTTTAAATGATGTTATGAATGCCTGCACCTGCCAAATACTAGAATTCTAGAACTAGGTAATTATGAGTGGTTATTTTTTTCCCCAGTTTTATTGAGATAACTGACATATGGCACTGTATAGGTTTAAGGCATACAACATAATGATTTGACTTCCATACCTCATGAAATAATGACCACAGTAAGTTTAGTGAATGTTCATCATCCCATATAGATAAGAAGGAGTAGATAGCAGCAGTACTACGTAGGAAGCTACAGGTGTTGAAAACTAATTGGACACAGGTGTCAAATGATAGGTGTTGGTCAAAGTCTAGAAGCTATTGCCACATTTTTATTCTGAGCTAAGCAGTAGTCTACTAGAATGACACATTAATTTAAAATGAGAGGTTCATAGGGTGTTTTATTTTTGTGTTTCAATTTTAAATTCACTTACGGAGTTAAGCAGGATTTTTCTTAAATTTCTCAATTTTTTATATATAGTGGTTGAGGTGACACATTAAATCATATCAAATATTAAATCATATCAAATATTAAATCATATACTAAATCACATATTTGTGGTTTCTCAAGGGCCCATATTGAGTTTGAAGTAATATAAAACAGAAGAGAAGACCTAGCCCGTGCCCTGGAGGTTTGTAATCTCAGCACGACAGGCAGCTGTAATGGTCTGACTAATACGATTCAGGGATGACTGGGTTACCACTGCGGCTTTGGTTTGCTCTAGGAACTCTTCCAATTATACAAAGAATCATGGAACCAAGAGAAAACTGGCATTTTGAAAAGATGGATGCTTAACGCCTTTACCTCCACCCCACTCTCAATCTCGCCTGGGGAAGGAAAGGAGGAAAATGCAGAAAGGCAGGGTTGTCTTACCCCGTGGGAGGTGGTGGTTTTTGCTCTCCAAGGTATGCGTGTCACGTGCATCTACAGTAGTGCACTAATGCAAAGTGAAATTGAAGCTCAGAAAGCTTCCTTTTACTCTGTTCCAAAAGTGAAGCTCAGAATAGTATACAGGTATTGTTTGGATAAGATCTAGCCTCAGAACAGTGCCTTGATTGGAGGCACAATAAAAGTATATCGAGCCTCTTGCTAAGACTCTTGACACACGTGCTGGCCTCCTTACCTGTCAGCACTCACACCTGGTTGTAGAAGTGCTGGAACCTGTATCATAACATCAAAACCTACCCATACATAAGCAGTCTTACTTTTCTGAAACCTTGGTAAAGTCACAGCCTCCATGCATCTCAGTTCTTTCATCTGCCAAAAAAAGATCATAAAGTTGCCTCTTCCCTGTCTTTCCAAACCTATCCTTTCATAATCCCTTAAGCTGACCTCACCTGGCTTCTTCCATCCCTCACAATGCCACGTTGGTCTCTTTCTAAGTCCCACCACCCTTTTCCCCTCTTTAAAATAATTATTGCTGCAGATTTCCTGAGAGGTGACTCCATCATTGCTGCTCAGAAGCCTCTCTCTGTCTTTTCCACATTCCAGTGTCATGGGATGACTTCAAGTGGCATTGCTGCCCCTCTCCTTTCTCCTATCAAGCCGAGAAGGCAAAGAACCAGAGTAAAGACAGAGGCCTGTGTGTCTTGGAAATCAGGGGTCAGTCACATTTGAATTGTGAGAAATCAAGTAATAGCTCAGTCGCTCCTGCTGCCTTTTCTGTCCTGGCACACAGCCAGGAGAGGCAGAGCAGGGGACAGCAGAAGTGAGTTTTCAAGGGTGTCAGCTCTTGGGACTGTTCCAGCCTGCCTGGCCATATCCCCAGGAGAGGGGCCGGAACCTTCAAACTCTGCTTTCATTGCCTGGACTCTACTGTGTCAGTCATCAGCTCTCCAACCCGAGAAGAAGGTAAGTGATAATAAAATCAAATTCTTTTATTTTTTCAGACAGAATCTGAAATTGGAGTTGAAATAATTTTGTGTGCACCTTCTTAATGAAGCACTGTTTCCTGCAGAGAGTTTCTGAATTTAGAACTCTTACCTTCTTGCCATCTTTATCACATCAGCTCTGTGGCATTTAACTTCTTTCTTTTTCCCTTTTGGGAGGGGTAAAAAAACTAATGAATAAAATTACAGGTCACTATCGTTTGCAGGCTGCAAACAAACGATGGTAGAAGAAAATCCATAGTTGTTTGAAGCTGAAAATAATACCAATTGTACTGGCTGTGATACATTCCTATGTTGCGCCTCTCAGATCTGGAGGACTATCATAATTTTTCAATCAGTTCTTTTCATTACAGGCTCTAACTCGTGAGCATGGTAGGCCTAAGGGACCTCATGAGGAAAGGATTATTATTAGAAATATTCATTTCGGCACCAGGGCTTAAGGAAATATGCAGTGACATATGGATCGGCACTGAAATTTTAAACCTTTAATTGACTTTTTACGAGTCCATACAGTGAATATTAAACACATGGATGTTTTTCTGTTTTATTTCCAAACTAATTTTGCATTCTGTTTAGTTCAGTAACATTATCTCTTTGTTTTTAAATTTGTTTTTCACTAACTAATTTTATCACGCTGCTTTAGACCAAGCTACCATCATCACCCAAATCTGCCATTTCACACTGTGTCATCTTGCTGTGTCCTGACATGGTAACGCATACACGGCACATTTCCAATTATCTGTGGGAGTGCATAATTGGAAGGGCGTAGATAAGCAAAGCCCGCGAATAATCCTAAAATCTCTTCGTAGCCAGCACTACATTTTCAGGACTTTTCTTCACCAAACATTCCACAAAATTTGCTAATAGAATTGATTGGATTTCCAATTTCTGCTCTGACCGTGTTAACTCATTGGTGAAAGTGATGATAATAATAATAAGTAGATAAATTATTAAATGACAAAAACGGGAGAATCAAAATCGACATACAAATTAGCCTGTTCTCCACTGCAGCAATGAGAGTTGGCTAAATCTCAATAGGCCTTTTTAAAAAAAATAATGCTCTGCAGTGGGGGAAGGAGGTTTCCAAACTTGAGTCTGTGGTTTTGGCTAGGACTCAAACATTTGGCCTCCCTGGAGGTGGTAGAGCAACTTTGGGAGCCTGGAGCAGCATTAGCTCTCTGGATGCCAGTCACTGGCAGCTAGTAGCAATGGCCAGTGCACCTCGTCCAGCTTGGTGGGCAGGCAAGACTTCTGCATCAGACATTACTGAGAGCAGCCAATGCAGCAAATAGGGAAATGGACTGCCCAACACATGAAAGTAGAGAGGACCTGAATCTGAGTGTGCATGAGCTGCACCAGGAGTGGATCTGAGTGGGTAAGAGCCAGGGAAGTATTACTACCCTTAATATCACTCTTAAAAACATTACTCCCAGAGAAGTGAGAGAGTGGCATGGACATATATACACTACCAAATGTAAAATAGATAGCTAGTAGGAAGCAGCCACATAGCACAGGGAGATCAGCTCAGTGCTTTGTGACCACCTAGAGGGGTGGGATAGGGAGGGTGGGAGGGAGATGCAAGAGGGAGGAGATATGGGGATATATGTATATGTATAGCTGATTCACTTTGTTATATAGCAGAAACCAACACACCATTGTAAAGCAACTATACTCCAATAAACATGTTAAAAAATATATATATTACTCCCAGGAAAATGTGAGAAAGAGGAATTACAGATACATTAGTGATCACACACTTTTTTAAAGATGTAATTGTAATGTGTAACTATGTGTTTGACTTTTTTACTTTTGTGGCCAAACATGTTTCCTCTTTTCCTACCTCTAGGGTCTCTTCTGTTTCCCAGGTTCTTGGGAAACCTCTTCATTCATGTAACAGTAGTCAGGTGGGTACTATGTTTTCCCTGATAAAAGACTGGGGTGATCTGTCTAGATTGACTCAACCCAGAGTTGTAACATACTCAAACAGTGGCTTTATAAACACCAAAAATTTGCTCAGAAAATAGAGTATCTCAGATGGGGACTGACACATACACACTACTATATATAAAATAGATAACTAGTAAGGACCTGCTGTAGAGCACAGGGAACTCTACTCAGTACTCTGTAATGACCTATATGGGAAAAGAATCTAAAAAACAGTGGGTCTTTGTATTTGTAGAACAGATTCACTGTGCTGTACACCTGAAACTAACACAACTTCGTAAATCAATTATACCCCAATAAAAATTTTAAAAAGAAAACAGAGTATCTCATAAGTCTTGCTTTGTTTCTAAGCCACAGGGGATGAATTCAAACAAGAGGATAAAACAAGAAGGAAATGTATTCCTTTTCCTATCTTGCCAACCCTTCTCCCTTCCCCTGCTGGGCGAAATACATGTTTTGTGCTTTGTGAAAGGAGGGGCAGGTAAAGCAGCAGTGGTGGGCTACCCCTGAAACACTGCCCAAAGGTCTGGCAGAGTGGGAATTTACATGTCCTGCTCTGTAGACATAGTTCGTTCCTGTTAGAAGTAGTTCAAACCATGTTCAGTGATCTTTAAGAATCCAGGAAAAGGGGGGAAAGGCTGTGAGACTGGAGACAGAAAACAAAAAATTGACGTTTTTTTCTAAATCCAAGCTGGATACTGTAAGGTACAGACTAGCAATTACATTTGTTAGGCCAATTGTAGCCACCAATAGCAGAGAGCAACTTGAGCTTCTTAAACAAATAATGGGAATTCACTATAAAACTGACCTGGAATCAAATTCCAATACAGTCATGTTCAAGTCTCAGTTCTGTGGCTTCTTAACTCCGTGACTTTACGCCAATCACTTAACATCTCTAAGCCTCAGGGTTTTATCTGTGACATGAAGATCATGGTGGCACCTGACATGCAGGTTTATTGTGATGGTTAAGTGAGATGATGCCTGTAAAGTACTAACCACAGGGCCTGGCTATTTGTAAATGGCAGCTATCATTATTATTATTATTAAAAGACTCACATGAGGTTATGAATGGTGTCAGCGAACATGTAAAGAGTGGCCATGTGGAAGACAGAAAATAGGTAGAACTCAGAAACAGTTTTCAGCTCAGCTGGGGGAAAAGCTCTTGAACAATCTGAGTCATTCACGAGGAGAATGATTTGTCGCAAGAACTGGGAAGCTGTTTCCAGCTCCCTGGAGCAAGATAAATACCAGCAGGGCAACTTGGTGGGATGTAAAATTTGCCCCAGCATTAAAGAGACAGTTGGACAACGAGACAACCATTAAGATTCTTTCAAGCCCATAAGATCCTATGATGCTATTAGTCCTTTCCCTTTGAATTACAATAGAAATGAGAAGAAAGTCACATTTAAGGAACGGCAGAGAGGAGAAGAAAACACAAGAGGAAAGACTGCGGCTCCATACTTACTGAATAGCCACTATTTCTCCAGAAAAGACGTCGTCCCCTTTACCGTGAATGACGATAATTTCCAGAGCTCCAGAAGGTGGGTATTACGGATGTTCACTTTGCAGTTTGTAAAAACATACTTGCTGTTTCCAGCATTTTACTATATATGAGGGCCTGCTTAGGACTGTAAGAGGGTTTCAAAATGACTCTTTCTGCACATTCTAAAATTTAGTGGCCACCTCATCAAATTGGTACTTACCCCACACTGAACAGAAACTGCCCCAGTTGGGTTGCCTCAAGGAGACACTCTGAGAGTAGAGGTGTGCTTAGAGAGCCACTTGTCGTCCTGCATCAGAAAAGAATGCTCTTGCCTACTAACTATTCAAGGCAACTGCAGACCGCAGTAAAGGATGCTGCTTTTTAAAAAGTTTCTCACTACTGACTCAAGGTTCTTTAGTCATGGGATGGTAGCACAATTCCACTTAGAATTAACTAGGAAGTCTATGGCCACCCCGCTCTGTGGAGCATAGATGCACTGGAACTTAGAGAGCAAAGGTGGAAATACTTGTGTAAAAACCCCTGCTTATTCCTGTCTTACCCCTAGGTTCTTCATGACATTTTTTTTTAGATTCCATATATATGTGTTAGCATACGGTATTTGTTTTTCTCTTTCTGACTTACTTCACTCTGTATGACAGACTCTAGGTCCATTCACCTCACTACAAATAACTCAATTTCGTTTCTTTTTATGGCTGAGTAATATTCCATTGTATATATATGTGCCACATCTTCTTTATCCATTCATCCGATGACTTAAGGGATTCATAAATCCACTCAGTCACGTGCACAAATATAATAATTCAGAGTTTTTAAAAAATGTGTAATATGGTGTATCAACAGCCATGTTCTCTTAAACTGTTCATATTAAAATCACATCTAATTACTTTTTGCCATGAAAAAAAAAAAAACCCCTGCTTAAAATCAGATTCTAAACAGTGCCCCATTTGGGTGACCAAGGATTCAGAATCTTAGAAGAAGAAGAGGTTTTCAGTTCAGATGTTTAATAAAGTCTCCAAAAAAAAAAAAAAAAAGTCTCCACATGTTTGCTTGTCAGAGGCCCTGACTATTTTTATCCTGTTATGGGCTCTGGCTTTAACTTGAACTCTTCAAAGCCAGAGAAAGTTTAGAGAGTTTCAATACACAAACCATTACTTTCCCTGCTCCTGTGAGTGAAAAAGAAAGAAAAGGAAAATATTCTGATACCAAGAATCTAGAGATGAAAGGACTATAAAAAGTAAAATAGCCATCACTGATAGACTGAGGAACCCACAACGCTGAGGTAGTGACTGCTGTCAACTACTGTCAATTCTGCTTCGGGGCTGGAGTGTAAGGTAGGACAGCTAGGGCAGTGTCCATAGTCATGAAACGATTTCCTCTTGGGCGAAAGTAGTTGCCATCAAGGTAGTGAGTCTGGAACCAGAGAGAAACCATTTTATGCTATCTTTCGACTCACTGTCAAAGAACAAAGATGTGTTCCTCGAGGTGCACACCGTGGACAGTGGCCGTGGTCATCTCAGCTCTTCCATGGCAGAGGAAGAGGTTAAGAAGCCACTGGGTGGTGAGTGGCAGCCACCCCGCCTAGCACTTGGAGTGGAGGACCCCTTGAAGGAGGATGCTGCCTTGCCCTTTAGCACAGTGGATGAAGTCTCTCACTGTGCAGCGTTTTTCAAACTCCCCTGATGATAAGAAGCCCCTGGAGTCCTTGTTAAACACACAGAGCTCCAAGCCCCACCTTGAACCCCTGAATCAGAACCTCTAGGCAAGGGGACTGGAAAGTTACATATTGAATAATTGCCCCCAGGAGAGTCTTATTTTAAAAGAGGCTAGGGAACAGTACAGTTTAAGCCCTTGTTCATAATTCTCTGAAACTTCTGGGCTCTAACCAATGGGATGGCAGGCCCTGTGCACTGGCCTGAGTGGCACCTTGTCACCAAGCTTCCAGAGGCATCACGAACCCTTCGTATTAGTCAACACTTTCAGCAGCTCAGCCTACATGTCACAGAATAACAGAACGTCTATGATATAAACCAAATTATACAATTAAGCAGCACAGAAGGAAATAGTGTTTCATTAGAGAAGTTTTTTCCATTAAGTCTCTCAAAGCGTTTTTGGATTCGAAAGTCAAAACATTGTATATATGTGCCACATCTTCTCAGCCATAAAAAGGAACAAAACTGAGTTATTTGTAGTGAGGTGGATGAACCTAGAATCTTTCATACAGAGTGAAGTAAGTCAGAAAGAAAAACAAATACCATATGCTAACGCACATATGTGGAATTTCAAAAAGTAGTACTGATGAATCTAGTGGCAGGACAGGAATAAAGAAGCAGACATAGAGAACGGACTTGAGGGCACGGGGGTAAGGGTAAGCTGGGACGAAGTGAGAGAGTAGCATTGACATATATACACTACCAAATGTAAAACAGGTAGCTAGTGGGAAGCTGCCACATAGCACAAGGAGATCAGCTTGGTGCTTTGTGACCACCTAGAGAGGTGGGATAGGGAGGGTGGGAGGGAGACACAAGAGGGAGGGGATATGGGGATATATGCATACATGTAGCTGATTCACTTTTTTTGTACAGCAGAAACTAACACAACATGGTAAAGCATTTATACTCCAATAAAGATGTGAAAAAAAAAGTCAAAACAAATGCTTTAGTTGGCATATTTGAAAACTACTTTCAGTATACCAGACTTCTGAGAACAGAAAGTTCCCCATTAAATCATAAATCCAACAGAAACATAAGCATGTAAACCCCCATCTAGGATTAAACCTAGATATTAGCTTATTTTCCATTTACATTGACAATCATACTTTTCTAACAATTATACTTTTCTAACTCCATCCTACATGGAGTTCATAATTACTACAAAAATATCCAGATGAACAGATACTATTTATAATGTTACATAATAAGAATTAATTTTATTATTACCTTAAGTGAAAGTTAATCAAGATAAGATTATTTTATTAGAAAGTAAAAGACATTAAAACAAAAAGGAGTTTCTGCTTAAAAAAAATCTCATTGCTTATTTTGTCACACCTGTTAGTTAAATAAATCAGAAAATAACACTTTGAGATGGCCCCAGATATTTCACAGTGTTTCATGTGCCTAGTGTGACCATTTGATTAAGTTCTGTTCAGTGGAACGTCAGCAAAAATAATGCGTGTCACTTCTGGGTCTTGCTCTCAACACATCCGAACATGAATCTCCTGGTTCCTTTGCTCCTTTCCACTGGTTGAGAGAAACAGCCAGCTTGGTCCCAAACATGGAGGCTACAGGTTGAGAAAAGGAAAAGTGCCTGCCAGTCCAGGACATTTAGGCGTGCGTGCGTGCGTGCGTGTGTGTGTGTGTGAATGAAAGAAACCTCTGTTTTGTTTAAGTCACTTTAATTTTGAGTCTATTTGTTAGAGCAGCCTAGCCTGCACCCTAATTAATGCCACAAACCAAAAAACAACGACCTTGAATATAGGAAAATAATAGGACTTTCAGAAAAGATAGAAACAAAAACAACCACCTTGCAATACATATTAACCCTGATTGAACTCCTTTTTTTTAATTTCCAAATTTTTTAAATCAATGGATTGTTTTATAAGTAATTGTCAACTCTTCTAATACTCTCAATATCTACTCTTTGGATGTTATTGTAGAATACTGAATGACCTTTTAGGTTATTTATGATGTAAAACGAACTATCCTTAAAATTGTAATCTTTTAACTGTCAGCAAATCCTTGCAAAGTTCAACAGATTCATAAATAATGGAAGTTAATATTCTGCTACAATATTTATGAAAAACTTAAGGCAGAGGCATATAGATTTAAAAATAAAAGCACAATATTTTTGCATTAGCAATTCAGATCGATAGAGACTGTATTTCTAAGGCTAAAGTTTTCAAGGGACTATTTCTATTTTCATATCTCTCTACAGGAAAAGTATTTTCTGTCATTTTATATAAATCCACAGTCTTAGTTCAGAATTTTTCAACACAGAATATTAGAACTCAGGAGATATAACTGTTAACATCAGAATTGCTTGGATGCTCTTCTCATACGTTTCCTGTTTTGTTTGCTTAAGCGTTAACTTTGGGTAAATCCTTCTTATACAGATCACACCTGTTTTGAGCAATAACCAAGGACATGGGTAATATCCCAGGGGTCTCTGTTCCCAAACCTCTGTTGAAAAATGTCCAAGATCTCCATGCTCCTCAGACCACCCTCCTTCTATTGAAGCCAGGCCTCCCAGTCTTAGCCTGCCTATCTCCCCTATCTCTACTTTCCAATGCAGGGTTCTCAGCTTTGGGGAAGAAACTGATTATGACAGCCAACTCTCCAAATTTTGAGCTTGGGTTTCTAAAACTCTTCTGTAGAGGGATTTTGGCTAAAGGAAACCTTACAGAAAAAAAAAAAGAAAAAAAAAACTGGATCAACATCCATAATGATCATAAAAAGCTTCTTAAATATTTTATAATCACGAAAATAAGGTAACAAAGACTAGAGTTGCCAGATCTAGCAAATTAAAATACAGAACACCTAGTTCAATTTGAATTTCAGATAAACAACAAATACTTTTTAGTATAAGTATGTCCCATGCAACATTTGGAACATACTTACACTTTAAAAATTATTCGTGGTTCATCTGAAATTTTAATTTAACTGGGCATCCTGTATTTTTATCTGGCAACTCTAAATATAGACTGCATAGTTGAATGAATATAGCAATGAAACACATTGTTAGTATAGCAGGGGTCCCAAATGCTAATATTTTACTGGTCAAGGTATATACACGAGAAAAGGGGGCAGGTGATCAGCAAGCATCTATTTGCAAGAATTGATTTACATGTGGGGAAAAGACACATACAGAGAGGGAGGAGAAGATGGGGAAAGGAGAAGAACACAGCATCTGTAGCCGGTTGGATTCCCAGGCCTGGCCCCAGGGACTCACGCTCAGCCATTTTATAGGGACTGACTATAGGCCCCAGGCTGAATGAGAGATTCTACAAATCACCCAGTAGAGGCCTACACTACACTTGTATCCAAGTAACATGTAACACTAAGTAACAGTGTGACTTAGAGGACAGGACAGAAACCTCCCTCCACTTCTCACCTTGCTGCTTGGAGACTTCAGAGGTAGCCCTCTGGGAGCACTGAATGCCCCCTCACTGACCATGCTTGGAGAACCCTCGCTGATTCTAGCCACAGCACCCAGACAGCAGTGACCCCCCCAGGGTGATCACAATGAGCAAAAGGACCAGAGAGAGAAAGAAGAATACAGTAAGTCCCCTATATTCGAGACTTCAAGTTGCGAACTTTCAAAGATACGAACGTGCATTCTCATGTCCGATCACAAAAGCTAGTTCACGTGTCTGGTGTACATTGTCACGTATGTGCATCCTCTACAAGCGACTGTGCTGTTGTGTACTTTACTGTATAGTACGGTATAGAATACAGTAGTACAGTATCTTTATTTCAAGCCAGGATGTCTGGAAGCAAGCGTAAAAGCAGCAGTGATGTAGCTGGTACTGATAAGAAGTGCCAGGAATTGGAGGCCCAGAGAAAGGATGAAGAGAGACAAAAGGAAGAAGAAGTAACTGGAAGACCCAAGAGATTCAAGATGCAGGAAATGGCAAGGGGATTTTCTTTATTTGAGGAGGCACTGTTAGTTTTTGAGGCACAGGACCCGAACACAGAACGGTACACGAAGGTTGCAGCAGCCGTTCAGGATGCAGTCAGTGCTACCATGTCATCTATGACGAGAAAAAAAGAGCCACTACCCAGACATCACTGGATCGTTTTTTCACAAAGGTAGATAGAATTGATTCCAGCGAGGAACCAGAACCCGTGCCGTCAAAGTCAGGCATGAGTGAAATTGCAGCCTGCCCTCCATCTCCTGTTGCTGACGATCCTTCAGCTCTACCATCTCCCACCTCCTCTCCCTCCTCCAGTCAGTAACTCTTCCTGCCTGTTCACTCGATGCCAGCCCCTGTATGCCAGCTGTTGGACTGTACTGCTGTACTTTTCAAGGTACTGTGCTGTAAGATTAAAAATGTTTTATTTTTTGTGTTTTTTTTATGTATTATTTATATGATAAGTATTATAAACCTATTACAGTACAGTACTATATAGTCGATTGTGTTAGTTGGGTACGTAGGCAAACTTTGGTGGACTTATGAACAAACTGGATTTACGAACATGCTCTCAGAACAGAACTCGTTCGTATGTAGGGGACTTACTGTATGGCAGATTTGGCAACATCTTTAGCCAACAGAATTGCTCTTAAGCACAAGAGATACATGTCAGATATGGCCGGAATTAAGTGGATGAGAAGTTGAGGAGCACCAGAGAGCTGGCCGTGGCCCAGTGAAGGCAAGAACCAGAGAACCAGAGGCAAGACCGCCAGCCTGAGCCCGTGTGTGTGCACAGGTGGGGAGGCCCAGGGAACATGTGTCCAGTGTATCAGTAAAGACAGGGGTGCCCTCTGCTCTACCACCAATGCCTTGCTCATCAGAAACTCATGAGAATCTCTCTAGGGAAGAGTTCATTCTCAGATCGTATTTTTTCTTCTACAACCTTCCTTTCTCCAAATATTACATGACTTTTATGAGCAGGGATTCTCAACTCTCCATGCTCCCAGCAAGTCCTCAAGGTTATCAGGAAGGTATTCAGAAATGGATTTACATATTCTATACTTTTATGTCAGGTGACCTTTCAATGGGGAAGGTATTTATTCTACTGTCATTCATTTGTTTGCTTTTTATCTCCTGAGAAACCCTTCATGGTTTTCAAACTCTGCTCCTGCCAAACCACAAACTGGAGGCTGACACGGAGCACCTGGGCCCTTCTTTGCAGCCTCGTGCCACTGAAAGCACTGCTGCCAGACGCTGGGGCGACAGTGAGCCTTCTCCTTAGAACTTCTCCATCCTGCTGTTCCCAAGGCCTTGCCTTCAGCCTCTGAGGTCTTTGCATCTGTTCTTCCAGGAGGCCTGGAGACTTGGATGCAAGCAAGCCTCTTGGGTAACTTGTTCTGACACCGTAGAAGCAGATGAGGCTTCCACCTTTATTTTCACTCGCTTTTAAGTAAATAAATGAAAAAGAAAAAAGAAACCCCTCACACTCCGGGCTCCCTAAAAGCCTAAATAAGACGTTTAGGATTTGGGAGGTGGCAGATATGTCGAGAGTTTATCCTTCCTTCAGAAAAATATCAAAGGTAGTAATATCTTAGATTACAGATCAGAGAACTTGAGCGAATTGCCTGAAGTCAAGTGGTGGCAAGTAGCAGGAGGGGAACAAGTTGCCTGCCTTTCAGCTTCATCCTCTCTGTAGTCACCCCAGTGCCTTAGTTAAGAGGGTCACACAAATGCCGACAGCCAGCATTTCAGAAGTGAGGTCTAATCCACTAATATCAGTCTGTGCAGAGTGCAAGGAAAAAGCAAGTACAGAACGATTCATGGTTATTAGGAAACGCTCACCATCTCTAAACTGTGCTCTTGGAAGGGAGACAAACCTTAAAGACACATTGAAGGATTTGCTGTCCCACAAGGCAGCAGGGCCAGAGCCTCCTGGGAGAGTAGGGACACTTGCCATCTCTCTTGCCATCTGTCTCTCTGGCTCCATCTTCTAGGAGCTGGTGAGTATGTTAACAGGCCTTTTATTATAGAGCAGGAAGATTCAAGGTTTGAGTGTACGCTGAAGGACAGGAAAGCTCCGTGGCCCTCCAGCTTCAGCCACCAAGTCCACCCTCCTTCACCAGGTTCTCTCCTAGCATAAGTGAGCAAAGCATTTTCTTCCTTTACTTTGCAATGCTTGCATTCTCCCTTGGGAACTTGGAGAAAAAGGGTGCCGGAAAGCCTGGCAGGATTCAAGTATTACTGTGTTCCTAATCATAATATCATCTTAACAGCAACTAATACTTATCATAACTGGTAGAAGGGGTAATTCAGGAGGAGAGCACACTGTGAGAGAGTAGAGCTAGCCAGGGAGCAAATAACGAGACCCTTTGGAGCCCCAGAGGGACAGCACTCAGGGAATGAGCTGTGCAGAAACTTGACCAGAAGGAACAGGAACAGGAGGCAAGGGAGGAATCCCAAAAGGCACCTGAGCAAGTACCAAGGACCGGCCGGCTTTGCCTCCCCATGTTTCTGGTGATGGCAACAACCATGAATCTCCAATTTTTACTGAGCAAAAGCTGTTATGCAACAGATTTCTGAGAAACTTAGAGAACTAATATTCTAGAAACACTTATCTTATCCTAGATAACAAATAACACATACCAACATTCCCAAACTATTTACTATAACGTGCCACACCGTGGGCTTTTTGTATTTAAGATTTGTTCAACCAATGAATGGTTTCTCTTTCACTGTCTCTTTTGTCTTTGATCTTAAAGGACATTTTGCTTTAAAAAGTTGCTAATATAGGGATTCCCTGCTGGTGCAGTGGTTGAGAATCTGCCTGCTAATGCAGGGGACACAGGTTCGAGCCCTGGTCTGGGAGGATCCCACATGCCACAGAGCAACTGGGCCCGTGAGCCACAACTACTCAGCCTGCGCGTCTGGAGCCTGTGCTCCGCAACAAGAGAGGCCGCGACAGTGAGAGGTCCGCACACCGCCATGAAGAGTGGCCCCTGCTTGCCACAACTAGAGAAAGCCCTCGCACAGAAACAAAGACCCAACACAGCAAAAATGAATAAAATTAATAAACTCCTACCACCAACATCTTCTTAAAAAAAAAGTTGCTAATACAACCTATATTTTTTAGTTTGCTAAAAATATTTTAAAACCTCCACAACTTTTCAGTAAAAGGTACTCAAATATAATCACTCTATCATTGCAACTACTGATAATAAAGCTTTTTTTGGAAGGGAGGTTAATGCATACTCAAGGAAGTAAAGTCGCAGAATTTTTATTGGAAACATCATTGGAAAACTCTAGCAAAATTGATGCTTTTAATTTTGGAAAGAAATCAATTTCCAAAGAGCACTTATCACTTCAAACAGGTCCTTTAAGGAAGGACTGGGTGTAAAAGGAAAAGAAATAATGATGTACTCATTATTCGGAAGTGGAGCAAGCCCTAAAGAGACATGTTAGACTACCAGATATAAAATAACAAAGTTACAGGGATGTAACGTACAGCAACGGGAATATAGTCAATAATATAATAACGTTGTATGGTGCATAATCTATAAAAATATCAAATCACTTTATTGTATACCTGCAACTAATATAATACTGTAAGTCAACTATACTCCAATTTAAAAAAAAAAAGGCTTGTTATAGTTGCCCTGGAAGCCACGTCCTTCTTCTGTTCAACTGCAATGGAAAATGAGCAGCATGGTCAATTTGAGCTTTGATTTTTAGCTGTCAATTTACAGGAAATTTCCAGGAAAATGCCCCACCAGGGCTGTGTATACATTTTAATTAAAAAATTTTTTTTTCACATCTTTATTGGAGTATAAATGTTTTACAATGTTGTGTTAGTTTCTACTGTACAACAAAGTGAATCAGCTATATGTATACATATATGAGCATATACCCTCCCTCTTGAGCCTCCCTCTCACCCACACTATCCTGTCCCTCTAGGTCGTCGCAAAGCACCTAGCTGATCTACCTGTGCTTTGCAGCAGCTTCCCACTAGCAATCCATTTTACATTTCGTAGTGTATATACGTCAATGCTACTCTCTCATTTCATCCCAGATTCCCCTCCCCTCCCGCATGCCCTCAAGTCCGTTCTCTACGTCTGCATCTTTATTCCTGCCTTTACACGAGGTTCATCGGTACCACTTTTTGAAACTCCATATATGTGTTAGCATACGGTATTTGTTTTTCTCTTTCTGACTTACTTCACTCTGTATTACAGATTCTAGGTCCATCCACTTACTACAAATAACTCAATGTTCCTTTTTATGGTTGAGTAATATTCCATTGTATATATGTGCCACATCTTCTTTATCCATTCATCTGTTGATGGACATGTAGGATGCTTCCATGTCCTTGCTATTGTAAATAGTGCTGCAATAAACACTGTGATACATGTCTCTTTTTGAATTATGGTTTTCCCAAGGTATATGCCCAGTAGTGGGATTGCTGGGTCGTATAGTAGTTCTATTTTTAGTTTTTTAAAGAACCTCCATACTGTTGTCCATAGGGCTGTATCAATTTACATTCCCACCAACAGTGCAAGAGGGTTCCCTTTTCTCCACACCCTCTCCACTATGTGTTGTTTCTAGATTTTTTGATGATGGCCATTCTGACCGGTGTGAGGTGATACCTCATTGTGGTTTTGATTTGTATTTCTCTAATGATTAGTGATGTTGAGCATCCTTTCATGTGTTTGTTGGCAATCTGTATGCCTTATTTGGAGAAATGTCTATTTAGGTCTTCTGCCCATTTTTGGATTGGGCTGTTTCTTTTTGTGATATTGAGCTGCATGGGCTGCTTGTATATTTTGGAGATTAATCTTTTGTCCATTGCTTCATTTGCAAATATTTTCTCCCATTCTGAGGGTTGTCTTTTCATCTTGTTTATGGTTTCCTTTGCTGTGCAAAAGCTTTTAAGTTTCAGTAGGTCCATTAGGTTCATTTATTTTTGTTTTTATTTCCATTTCTCTAGGGGGTGGGTCAAAAAGGATCTTGCTGTGATTTATGTCATAGAGTGTTCTGCCTATGTTTTCCTCCAAGAATTTTAGAGTGTCTGGCCTTACATTTAGGTCTTTAATCCTTTTTTTTTTTTTTTCCTTTTTGCGTTATGTGGGCCTCTCACTGTTGTGGCCTCTCCCGTTGCGGAGCACAGGCTCCGGACGCGCAGGCCCAGCGGCCATGGCTCACGGGCCCAGCCGCTCCGCGGCATATGGGATCCTCCCAGACCGGGGCACGAACCCGTATCCCCTGCATCGGCAGGCGGACTCTCAACCACTGCGCCACCAGGGAGGCCCCTTTAATCCATTTTGAGTTTGTTTTTGTGTATGGTGTTAGGGTGTGTTCTAGTTTCATCCTTTTACATGTAGCTGTCCAGTTTTTCCAGCACCACTTATTGAAGAGGCTGTCTTTTCTCCATTGTATATTCTTGCCTCCTTTGTCACAGATATGGTGACCATATGTGTGTGGGTTGATCTCTGGGCTTTCTATACTGTTTCATTGATCTATATTTCTGTTTTGGTGCCAGTACCATACTGTCTTAATTACTGTAGCTTTGTAGTATAGTCTGAAGTCAGGGAGCCTGATTCCTCCAGCTCCGTTTTTCTCTCTCAAGATTGCTTTGTCTATTCGGGGTCTTTTGTGTTTCCATACAAACTGTGAAATTTTTTGCTCAAGTTCTGTGAAAAATGTCATTGGTAGTTTGATAGGGATTGCATTGAATCTGTAGATTGCTTTGGGTATTATAGTCATTTTCACAATGTTGATTCTTCCAGTCCAAGAACATGGTATATCTCTCCAACTGTGGGTATTGTCTTCGATTTCTTTCATCAGTGTCTTAAAGCTTTCTGAGTACAGGTCTTTTGCCTCCTTAAGTAGATTTATTCCTAGGTATATATTCTTTTTGTTGCAATGATAAATGGGATTGTCTCCTTAATTTCTCTTTCTGATCTTTTGTTGTTAGTATATAGGAATGCAAGAGATTTCTGTGCATTAATTTTGTATCCTGCAACCTTACTGAATTCATTGATTAGTTCTAGTAGTTTTCTGGTGGCATCTTTAGGATTTTCAATGTGTAGTATCATGTCATCTGCAAGCAGTGACAGTTTTACTCCTTCTTTTCCAGTTTGTATTCCTTTTATTTCTTTTTCTTCTCTGATTGCTGTGGCTAGGATTTCCAATACTATGTTAAATTATAGTGGTGAGAGTGGACATCCTTGTCTTGCTCCTGATCTTAGAGGAAATGCTTCAAGTTTTTCACCATTGAGAGTGATGTTTGCTCTGCGTTTGTCATATATGGCTTTTATTATGTTGAGGTAGGTTTCCTCTATGCCCACTTTCTGGAGAGTTTTTATCATAAATGGGTGTTGAATTTTGTCAAAAGCTTTTTCTGCATCTATTGAAATGATCATATGTTTTTTATTCTTTAATTTGTTAATATGGTGTATCACACTGATTGTTTTGCGTATATTGAAGAATCCTTGCATCCCTGAGATGAATCCCACTTGATCATGGTGTATGACCCTTTTAATGTGCTGTTGGATTCTGTTTGCTAGTATTTTGTTGAGGATTTTTCATCTATGTTCATCAGTGATATTGGTCTGTAATTTTCTTTTTTTGTAGTATCTTTTTCTGGTTTTGGTATCAGGGTGATGGTGGCCTCACAGAATGAGTTTGGGATTGTTCCTCCCTCTTTTATATTTTGGAAGAGTTTGAGAAGGATAGATGTTAGCTCTTCTCTAGATGTTTGATAGAATTCACCTATGAAGCCATCTAGTCATGGACTTTTGTTTGTTGGAAGATATTTAATTACAGTTTCACTTTCATTACCTGTGATTGGTCTGTTTATTTTTTTCTAATTCTTCCTGGTTCAATCTTGGAAGCTTGTACTTTTCCAGGAATTTGTCCATTTCTTCCAGGTTGTCCATTTTATTGGCATATAGTTGCTTGTAGTAGTCTCTCATGGTCTTTTGTATTTCTATGGTGTCAGTTGTAATCTCTCCTTTTTCATTTCTAATTTTATTGATTTGAGTCTTCTCTCTTTTTCTCTTGATGAGTCTGGCTAAAGGTGTATCAATTTTGTTTATCTTCTCAAAGAACCAGTTTTTAGTTTTAATGATCTTTGCTATCGTTTTCTTTGTCTCTATTTCATTTATTTCTAGTTGTGCGTAGATGCAAATTCCACATCCTCCTAGTCCACCAACTTGACTCCGCCCTATCCTACATTTTTAATGTATTTAAGTATTTTATAATACTTAACTTTATTTGTAATATTTTAAGCAGTTAATATTACAATTTATGCAAAGTCTTAAATATGGCACAAAATACCAGGAAAATAATAATGACAGTGTGTGACAGTACAGTAGTGACCTACCTAAATCACTTTCTCCCCAGCTCTAGATCTCTCTCCCCATGCTCTTTTCTTATATCACTACTCTTTTCTTTGAAGGACCCTGCCTCTCCTCTCCAGGAGGTGCATGTGACTGCCAGTCACTTACCATAAAACACCACCACCTGGGCAGGCAGGTGACTCACGCTGGCCAATCACTGCCTTCCCTGAGAATGAAGCAGCAATCAGTGAAGTGGAATCCACACATTATTTAAGCCCTTGAATCTTTCCAGTATTTGTCAGCCAGTAGATCCCACCCCCCAAATTATTTTGCTTAAACTAGTGTGAGCTGGTCTCTGGTCACATGCATCTGAAAAAGCCCTGAATAACATGTGTACTATCCGTTATTTTACTTGAACTCCATTTACTCTGATTTATTCTTTCTCACACAGTCTGGTATTTATACCTACCTTTAAACAAACTCTCCTTGATGATTTTTTTGTTGTTGTTAAACTCTTTTTCTAACATCTATTTAAAATACTTGTCTCTGTTAGATTCTGGGAGTTCAGAATACTGATCCGTCCTTTTTAAGCAATGCTTTCTAAACTTGCCTGATCATAGACTAAACTAAACTCTTGGGAGGAGGAGTCCTTGTTAAAATACAGATTGCTGGGTCCCACATAAACCTTGCTGAATCAGATTCTCTAAGGGGGAAGGCTAAGAATCTATATTTTTTACCAAGCATCACAAGTGAACCTTCTAATAAGGTAGATTTAGGCCACACTTCCCTACAGCAACATTTGTCCTAAACTTAAATCCTTCCTTTTGAAGGAAAGCCTCCTTCCTATGGGTCTTTGAACTTTTGAACCTTTGAATTTTCCCCTGGAGTAAATCTGTTTTCTTCTGAACACCTCTGATGAAGCAAGTCTCTTTGACTACTTTTCTTTTTATAAGTGTTCTGTAGTAAAAAGTCATTCAGCTTAGCTAATTCCAATATAATCAATGAAGCTAAAGCTGTGTGAGCTCATTATTTAGGAAATTCATGGAAAGAATGCCAGCCTTGGAATTAGGTAAACCTGAGTTTAAATTTCCCATTTAGACAAGTCTGGGTATAATCCCCTCAATATATTTAATAACTACATAACCTTGAGTGAATTCCCTAAACCCACTTACCCTCAATTTTGTTAACCTGTAAAGTTGGAACAGAACATATGGTATAATGCCAACTCTACAATGATTGCTAATAGAATACAGAGTAGAATGAACACTCCTGCTTAGTACTTTACTTTCATATAGTATTTTTTAAATGTTTTTCTTATTTTTTATGAATGATGCAAAGCATATCAAGGTTACATAGAAAACTTTGCTCAAGGGCCTCCCTGGTGGCGCAGTGGTTGAGAGTCCGCCTGCCGATGCAGGGGATACGGGTTCGTGCCCCGGTCTGGGAGGATCCCAAATGCCGCGGAGCGGCTGGGCCCATGAGCCATGGCCGCTGAGCCTGCGCATCCGGAGCCTGTGCTCCGCAACGGGAGAGGCCACAACAGTGAGAGGCCCGCGTACGGCAAAAAAAAAAAAAAAAAGAAAACTTTGCTCAAGTGGAACTTCAAGACAGTTTGTGATGTTGCTCCCATTAAAAAGATATAGTAATGCTTCATAAGTAGTAGCTTTACTTATTTTAAAATACAGTTTGGCTTTAATGAGCCCTTATTTACTACTTTCATGCAAAAACAATAGGGAAAAAGAACGTTAACACCAAGCTGTCAAAGGAAGGAGAATCACATTGAGTCATTGCTCTTCCTACTTTAGTCTCCTATTTAAATAGTAAGAGGTTTTTGGGTTTTTTTTCCAATTTCATTCTTTTCTTAGTTCATGAACCACAAACCTAATGACAGGATCAATAAATCCCCAAAACTGAAGCGATAAAAGAAGATTGCTTTTTACCTGTTGTATTGCTTTTTACCACTCAGTCATAGTCGCCTAAAAACCATTTTGTTGATCTTATTAATTACTTTGATCCTCTGCTTTCTCTGGCCTACCGAGGCTCTTTCCCAAATGTTCTGGCTTGCAAGAAGTAGCAGGGACTCTTCTAGGGGAGGATGTGTTTAGCTACTGGAATCCAAGCTCATCACCACTGTAGGTCCCCCTTTTGCCCACCATGACAGCCCTGAAAGGTTCTTCAATGCCCAGTCGAGCATTCTGGAAAATATCTAACCTGCTCATACAGAGGATAAGAATTTATGACAAGAATGCTGAACCATTTGACTCAGATTATCATTATAGGGGAGTAGATAAAATTTTCCTGAGAAGTAGAAAATAATTTTTGTATTGCTATAACATTTTAATATTCAAGGCACCAATTGTGAAACCTGGAAACATAAACTGTTTTCAACCTTGCTTCCAATTTTAAAATCCCTCCTTGTCTGCAGATTCCTGTATATCCCCGAGCACGTCTATATACGAGCTTTGCAATCTCTCTCTGAAAGGTAGTCTGAATACATAGCTTACTATATTATGTTATTATATAATTACACAGATTTAGAGAGAATATTTTTACATAGAGTGTTTATATAATTATCTTAGTTGCTATGCTTCTTGCTGGTGAATGGTAAAAAGCATCTCAAGATAACATCAAAACCTTGCTCAAGTAGAAATGCTAGATATTTTATGCTGGCCCTCCAATTAAAAACACAAGTATAATTCTAGCTGGAAAAAAGCCTCCATATCCTATGAGGGAAGTTGATTGCTGTGAATTGAGAGAACCATAGGAAGTACAAAGAAAACTGCACTTAACAAGAACAAAATGTTTACCATGTACAGAGGGTTTAGCTCTACCCACCCCAGAAATTTTATCTTGATGTAACAGGTCATAAAGCTCTGTGTAACCAGTTGTCTATTTCCAACTTAAACAGGATACTTACAAAGACAAATGCCTACCTTTTTTTGAGCTTACTGTAAATTTCTATTTACTGGTACTTCCCTGTCTAAAATTGTTCTGTTCTGACTGATACTGACAATTGTTGTTTCTTTAGCATTGTGCTTAGAGGCATGTTGTATTTTTTGCTGTTGCTGCAATTTCCATCTTTCCATGGGAGTTTCAAACCATGCTGACAGCTAGTATCTAAACACCTTTTTAGTCACAGTTGGCTAACATAATGTCTTAGAGTCAAGGTGGTAAGTTTTATGCGGTGCCTCAGAGGACTGCATGGTGAATGATGTGTTCAAAACATACAGCACAAGCACAAATGATCATAGTGCAAGAGTACCCTAAAGTTTTCAGGCTTGAATTAAAAGTAGGCAGCTTTTAATCCATGTGGTGAGCAGAACAACAATCTCAAAACAAAAGCCACAACAAGACAGGATCCATACACAGTATTTACAGACCTTTAGATAAGTAAGGCAACACAATGTGGGATGTATAAACTAAATGGGTGGGTCAGAGAGGTAGGTACATTATAGATCAGGGTTAAATTATCTCATTGAGAGATATCACATCAGCCATTCATTCCAGAAGATGAATGTGAACATTTTCTCGGCAAGCATTTTTTCCTGAAAAATTAAACTTAGTTATGCCTTACTTTATTACATTACCAAAATGATACATATTTTGACCACAGGAGTTCGGCACGTCCCAGCATTGCTTTGATTGAAATATGCTTTAATGATGCCTTAAGCTTCTATGCAATGTTGTAATAAGAAACATTCAAAAGAAATTTGCCTTTGCATTTGTTGTTTTTAAAAAAATAATTGGGTAGATAATCAAACCTATCATTCAATGCCTCCTATAAAGAAAAGCCCTTGGACAAAATTTACTGTAGAAAATGCTACCAGGAAAAACTCTATCTTTTCTAAGACCTGTGCTTTTTGCCTTTAAATAAGAAGAAACAGGTAGTTTATTTTATTTCCCCTTTTGCACTGACTGCCAGGAATCTCACAAGTAAGTATGAAGCCCAATATGGTAATAAGTTAATCCATATGGCATCATTTTGCATCCTCCATTTTTCCATAGTTCTGATTTTCTATTTCTATGTTTGTATTAACGTTGCAAAAGCTACTTCATATTCTTCTGGGGAAAGGACTGGAATCAGCATATTAACTTATCCAGAGAGCACATACATGGCAACACTGATTCTCTAAAACACAGTTCTGATCATCAAAGAAAGTAAAATAAAAAAACTCTAAACAGTTTGAATCTAGTTACCAAAGCTCTGCACCAAAGATCACACATGTTGCACCAGGAGAATGCCTCTGTCCTTCACTTAAAGCTTGTTTTAATTCATTTACACACAATGCTAACAAATTTGGTTATCATGTTCCTTAGGGCACAGAAAATATGAAGCAGGAGTGAGAAGCTGCTAGAAGCAGTTACACTGTTAACAACAATAATTTGCGATGACAGCAAGGGAAAAAGGTACACAATCATAACATGCCGTCAAAAGAGGTGAAACCCTAGCTAATCCAGAGCCATCTCACGAGTTTCTCAAAGTAATGAAGCACTTACATTAGAATCACCTGGGGAGCTATTAAACCAGTAAGGTCCTGAGCCCTGTATTAGCATCTTTGGGGGTGTGGGGAAGTGCAATGTTCACAAGCGTTTCGGGTGATTCTTTCCTAAAGGTCAGTTTGAGAATCACAGGTGTAGACACAGACAACCATACCTAACTCAGTAGGCCTTCAGCACTGGACCATACACCAACCCCCCAAAAGTCAAAGATTATTTCACAACCTCTTTTAGAAGGTGGTAAGGTATGTGATCAATTGAGAAAGGTTATCCTCAAAAATTGTGAATATACAAACATTTTAGCTTTTGTTATCTTCACGTGTGGCAGGATAATTATCAGTACATCCAGATAATGGAAGAATTGTGACTGTCCCAAAGTGTGAATGGCCTGAGGTTTTAGCCTAGTTGCAACTGCTACAGTTTCATGCTGGCAGAGGACTGGAGATTCCTGGGTCAGAGAGGAAGAACCTGTTAGTCACAGCCCAGCAGGAAGTATGAGCTTCTTATTTGTGTCAGTTTCCTTCTATCCCAAGTCCCTTGAGCGTTGGGCAGAGGGGGCCTAGATGGGTTTGTGTCATAGTTGAGGAAACTTAAGCATAGGAATCCCCAACCTTTCATAATGAGACTTAGCAAACTGGCCTGAACTTAGCTCTGGAAGGAGGAGGCATTATCCTTGTTATACTGGACAGTAAATAAAACTGTTCTTTGCTCCAGAGGGAGACACCGTATCTTCCAAAGCCGTTCACTCCACAAATATCTTTATAAAGACAGCCTGGAATAAAGATCATCAGTGCCTCTGCTCACAAAATGTACAAAAACAAAAGACTCGCGGAGAAGTGTCCCCCAAATGTCCCCTCTCTCCTTGGGTTCTGGAGTAGTGTGTGTTTTTTTAAATACAAGGGTTTATTGTCACTTGGACAAGAAAATGTTTTCTTTTCCTCCTATCTCACTCGTGGCTCTTCTTTGTTTTCTTCTCTGGTCCCTCTTCTCCCAGACCTTTGAACTTTGGTGTGCTCCAGGTCTTAATACTTCTCTTCCCTGCCTGCCATGACCCCATCAGCGATCTCATCCAATCTCGTCACTTAAATAGCATTTATATTGCCAACAACTCCCAAATTTGTATTTCCATCCCAGAACATCCTCATCCTCGGAACTCCAAACTTGTATATCTTAGTGCCCATTCAATATTTCCACTTGGGTGTCTAATCCAGACTCAAGCTTTAGATCCACGTTCTACCTGAGGCTTCCTCTGCATAGTCGACTGGCAATTCTATCCTTCCAATGGCTCAGGCCAAGTATCTCGGAGCCATCCTTGACCCTTCTCTCTCTCTCATAACCCACACCCAATCTGTCAGGACGTATTGTTGGAATTATCTTTAAAGCAAATCTCACCACTTCCACTGCTACTTCCCTGATCTGACCCACCGTCATCTCTCTGCTTGACTACTGAACTAGGCTACTAAACTGGTCTCCTTCTACCACCTTAGGCTCCCCTAATCTCCTTCCAACACACACACACACACACACATACAAGTCTATTGTAAAAGACAGATCACTTCACCTCTCTGAACAAAACCTCAGTTAAACTCATGAGAGCTGCCCCCCCCCCGTTATCTCTCTAGCTTTTCCTACTACCATTCTCTCTCTCCAGTCACACTGCCCTTTCTGTTGCTTGAACAATCACTGGCACACTCGCACTATATTAATCTCCTTTGCCACTGTAACGAATTACCACAAATGTAGTGGCTTAAAACAACACAAATTCATTCTCTTACAGTCTAGAAGTCAAAAGTGTGAAATCAGTTTCACTGGGCTAAAGCCAAGTTGTCAGCAGTACTGGTTCCTTCTGGAAGCTCTGAGGGAAAAGTCCATTTCCTTATCTTTTTCATCTTCTAAGTGGTCACTTGTGTTTCTTGGCTTGTGGCCCCTTCCTCCAACTTTAAATTGCATCACTCCAACCTCTGCTCCCCTCATCACTTCACCTCTGACTCTGACTCCCCAGTGTGCTTCTTGTAAGAAGAGTTGTGATTACATTGGGTCCATTTTTAATAATCCAGATAAGTTCCCCATTTCATGATCCTTAATCACATCTGCCAAGTCCCTTTTGCCATATAAGGTAACATTCACAGACTTGGAGCATTGTGACATGAACATATTTGGGGGGTGCATTATTTAGCCTACCATGCTGACCTCAGGGCCTTTGCACTGGCTATTGTCTCTGCATGGAACACACTTCTTCTAGATAATTACATGGCAGATTCCCTCACCCCCTTCAAGTTTCTTCTCAGGTGTCCCCTTCTCAACAAGGCCAACCCTGATTACCCTATTTAAACTAAAGCATGAACAACTTCTCACCCCTGTATTCCTGATTCCCTTTACCTCCCCCTTACCTCACCTGCTCTACCTTTTCCTCACAGCATTTATCACCTTCCAACATACTACATAATTTACTTATTTACTGTCTGTCTCATGAGGTGAGCCATTGTGCCTGCTTTGTTCATGGGTGTATCTCAAACACATAAACAGTACCTGACACACATCAGGAGGTCAATAAATGTTTGGTGAATAAGTAAATATGTCACAGACCTCACAAACCTAGCACACCAGAAGCAGGTCACGTTTTTCAATGTCAAGTAATAATAGCTCATGCTCCCACCAGTCTCAGTTTCAGAAATTGAATCCTCACCACGTCTGGTTCAACTGTAGGTGCCAATTCCTCAATGAGAAGGCTGCTCCGCGGGACACATCTGTCCCCCACTGTGACTATGACACGTCTGTCCCTCCTTCCTAAGCACAGTTCTCCACAGCTCAAAACCAGACCAACATATTTAACAGAGACTTAGAATAATTAAGGGACAAACCAAACAAAGAGTGGCTTAGACTGCTACCAGCGGTGCCCACTCTTCTTAGAACCTAAAAACACAAACTCAGCTTCAGAATCTCTTGCCTAGTTTCCATAACTCCTCCAGGTAACAGCGGCCAGTTCACCCCTTCCGCCACATGGGAGGTTTAGGAACTCTGTTTATACCCCAGAGTCCAAACAAAACTGTTGCTTGACTCAGAGAGAGTAGGAAACTAAAATTTGCCTCCAAGAATTTTTATTTCTCTGCCCTAGAACTGGCTTCGTCCCACAGTAGATTATAAGGGATATACCGTCTCCAACCCATATGCCCTAAGAGTTGTAACAGAACAATCCACTACTGTTCAATAATTGCACATTTTCTAAACTCTAAAGCTATTCAATTTTTAATAACATCCTTTGTGGGGATTCAACAGAACAGTCCAGAATAATAAGCTTCAACAACTTCAGTCAACTCATTTTTAGGGTCCCCCTCCCCCAGTTTGTGGTGTCCATTTGCATCCTTTCTCCTATAATTGTATCTTCCCTCTAATCTTTGGCAAATGCTTGGACAAAGCATTTGGACAAAGCATGAATGAGGATATACACTCAATCCTCACAAGAAAAAATAATTTTCAGAGACTATGGGGTCTACATGTAGAGGAGAAAAAATTCTCTAAAGAAAACATGAAGGATACTCTTGATTTTTATGACTATACAGAACTCTCACCATCTCCCTCTGAAACATCTGCTTCCAGTTACTGCACCACCTTTAGGCCTTCCCAGACACTAACAGGGGAGAAAAAAGAACAACTTTTGAAAGAAGCCTTTCATTTGCATATCTAAAAGCCTTAGTCAAGAGATTTTCTTAAAACAAAAGAGCAGTTTACCCTCAAAGCTGAATTCAAATTGCTCCCCCCTCCAGGACTCTGAGGATTTGACATTGGCAGGTTTTTTTAGCTCAAGGAAAAAAAAAAAAAAAAAAAAAAAAGAAGTTGGGGTTGAGGTCCAGCTACAGAGATGAGTTTTACTAAAAGATGAGTAGTACCCTTTGCAAGGTGTCAAAACAACGTTTCAAAAGGCAACAAGAATTCTGAAATAGCAGAATCTTTCTGAAAGATGTTAAAGTCATTTCCTGCAGAACTCTCAGCACCTATTTGATGAAATGGGTACCCAGAGAATAGCCATCTCTGAAGGAATATGTTCCACGTGCAGAAGTGACAGATAGAAGAGGAAGGTCCAGGAGTCTAAACCTGAAGGTAGTTAAATGTCACCTTCTAGCTGAGGCCTTCTCTAGCCACCTTATCAAAGCATCTCAACCACCACTCTCCACCTACACACACACACAGACACACACACACACACACACACTTCCTAACCTCATTCCTTGTAGTTTTTTTCTCCTTTACACACATCACTATCTTATCTTTTATATATTTTTTTTTTTTTTTTTTTTTTTTTGCGGTATGCGGGCCTCTCACTGCTGTGGCCTCCCCCGTTGCGGAGCACAGGCTCCGGACGCGCAGGCCCCGGACGCGCAGGCTCAGCGGCCATGGCCCACGGGCCCAGCCGCTCCGCGGCACATGGGATCCTCCCAGACCGGGGCACGAACCCGTATCCCCTGCATCGGCAGGCGGACTCTCAACCACTTGCGCCACCAGGGAGGCCCTCTTTTATATATTTTACATATGCATTTTTTTAAGGCCTTAGCCATCAGAACGTGAGCACCATAGGAGCAGGGCTTTTTCTATTTTATTCACGGCTTGTATCATGAGGGCCCAGAACAGTACTTAGTACATGGAAGGCACTGAATAAATATTTGTTAATTAAATGGATGGATGGATGGATGGAAAATCCTGAAGTTCTAAAGAGCAAACTGTCAGATTCTAAATAAATTGACTATGCTATAATAACAGCACATTTTATAGCAAGTGGATACACGACACACGATATTTGCCCATTTAAAGGTTTTTCACAATTTTTCCTTATAATGTACAACATATAACAGTAATTAAACATTTCAAAATAACACCATCACAGATGTCTATCGGTCTCTCCGTGCTAGTTCCTAAGACCCCGATAGCAAAAACTGGGTCTCAAGCCTTGGTGACACAGTGCTTAGTAAGCTAAGCACTAAGTTCTTCATGTGCAGCTAATGAATAAATGAAGTAAAGTAAGATTTCCAGTTCCCACTATGGGGCTTACATTTTTCTACAAATTTCCCTACAAAGCATCTGCTTCAGTTTCTTGGATATAAAATAGTCTTTGAAGGTAAGTCATTATTTGTTAGAATTTTAAGTTCTTTGAAGACAGGAAAAAAAAACTGTCATGGGGGTATTTTTTTTTTTTTTTTTTGCGGTACGAGGGCCTCTCACCATTGTGGCCTCTCCCGCTGTGGAGCACAGGCTCCAGACGCGCCGGCTCAGCGGCCATGGCTCACGGGCCCAGCCGCTCTGCGGCATGTGGAATCTTCCCGGACCGGGGCACGAACCCGTGTCCCCTGCATCGGCAGGCAGACTCTCAACCACTGCACCACCAGGGAAGCCCATGGGGGTATTTCTTATTTCCAGGGAATGTATACTTTGGGACAAGTGACCTATAAGCTAGGTTTTTTAATAACTGCAAATTATATAATAGTTTTTAAACTCTTATGAGAAACAAATAAACATTTTGAGACACTTACTTTTAGACCTGATGTTCCTTCCCTATCAGATGAGATAAGGTGAGACAAAGTGCTTTGTAAAAAACCGGCCCTATAAACATAGTATATGATATTGTTGTCAATTTTTTACAGTGTTAAAGGCCATAAAGAAAAGAAGTCTGTGCCTTTTCTTTTTGGCCCCTTCCACTAACTTCCATGCAGAATTTAACAGAATTTCAAGCCATCCCTTCCTCCTCCTCTAAGAGGGAGTATTATATGAGAAGCCTTAAAAGCATATAGGAAAAGACTTGCTGCTGAAAGACTTCACTGATTGAACTTGCTCCAAAATTCCACTTCTCCCTCCCTCCTTCACCCTCCAACCCTTTCCAAAACGGGGCGGGGGGGGGGGGGGAATCAATGTTTTATTTTTTAATGCTGTCAAAGGCTGTAACTAAATAGCTAAAAGCAGATGACAGTGATATGGACATATATTGCCTCTTGAACTAGTAATCCAGAGATATTTTTCTACATGAGTTTGTAATGGTTAAATAGTACAGTGCAAGCAACAGACTCTCTTCTTGAGGGTTTAAGAAGAATTCTACAGGTAGGACAGGAATAAAGAGGCAGACGTAGAGAATGGACTTGAGGACATGGGGAGGAGGAAGGGTAAGCTGTGACAAAGTGAGAGAGTGGCATGGACATATATACACTACCAAATGTAAAACAGATAGCTAGTGGGAAGCAGCCGCATAGCACAGGGAGATCAGCTTGTTGCTCTGTGTCCACCTAGAGGGGTGGGATAGAGACACAAGAGGGAGGAGATATGGGGATATATGTATATGTATAGCTGATTCACTTTGTTATAAAGCAGAAACTCACACACCATTGTAAAGCAATTATACTCCAATAAACATGTTAAAAAAATTCTACAGTATTAGAAAAATGATTTAACATTAAAATTGAGAAGAAAAATCTATGGAAATCTATGAATTCCCCAAAGAAATGGAAGGAAAAATGAGATCTCAAAGTTAAATACTCCGTTCCTAGGGAAAAAAACATAATCTAGCAGTTTTTCACCACCCTAGTCGAGTTTTCATTAAGTGCTGGCGATATTTCTAAGGGAAAAGGCTGGATCGACAAGGTTTCTAAAAATACCACTCTAAAAGAAGCTTTAAAATGAAGGTTAGTTTCTCTTATCCTTCCCCAAATCTCCTTCTTCAGGCTACATAACTAACAAGAATGGTTCAGAGCTACTGTATTCACTTATCCTTTCTCTAATGTCTTCCTTCTGAGAATAAAATACCAGAAAACTATGTGTATAGAGTTGTAACCTTAACTCTCTAGCTGACATGCACACTCTGGAAGGAATAAACAAGCATTTTATGACCCCAGTGTAATGTAGCTACCATATAGAAATTTTAGTAATAACCACTATGGCTGAATAGTGCCACGTGGGCAAAAAGACAAGAAAACATTTCCCAGAGGAGCAGGGAAATTTTTTCTTAAGAAAAATGTAGGATTTAGCTAGACAAAGAAACAAGTTTAAGGGAAGCCCCTTGGAAAAAGGAAGCCAGAATCATAAGGCAGAGGCCAAGCCACGCAGAGCCTTTTTGGCTGTGTGAAATAGTTTAAACCTCATCCTACCAGAGTAGACCTCCTAGGGCCATTTTGAAGAGTTTATCACCAGGGTAGACAATGAGCTAATTGCATAGTAACACCTTTTCTGAAATTCATATATATTTCAGCCAAACTGTACAAGTTATTTTAAAGTGAGATATTTCTCACTAGAAACTTGACAAATATGACTATCAGATAATTATGCTGTAAACGATTGCTCTGTTTACAGAGCAATCTGTGGCTTATTACACGCAGACCTGCTTGCTCTCTGTTTTACAGATGCTTAACTGTTTTTGTCTTTGTTGTTTTGTATGCCTGTTTATGTTTAGCAGTCCAAAGTTACCCTCCATTAAGTTACTACATTTATAAAAACCGATCTGAGAGCTAATCATCTGACACCAATTATCTTGTTTGTGCCATACAGATTATTCATTATGTACAGATGTTGTTTTCATCCAAATAAATTTTAGCCAGATACAAGTTATGGCTTTAAAAAGTGGCCTTCTAGGGCCTCCCTGGTGGCGCAAGTGGTTGAGAGTCCGCCTGCCGATGCAGGGGATACGGGTTCGTGCCCCGGTCTGGGAGGATCCCATATGCCGCGGAGCGGCTGGGCCCGTGAGCCATGGCCGCTGAGCCTGCGCGTCCGGAGCCTGCGCGTCCGGAACCTGTGCTCCGCAACGGGGGAGGCCACAACAGTGAGAGGCCCGCATACCGCAAAAAAAAAAAAAAAAAAAAAAAAAAAGTGGCCTTCTATAAACAGGAAGCAGCTACTAAGGTAAACAAAAACACCAAAGCTTCTTCCTTAATACAAAGAGCCGGAAATTGATTACAATCTAGATATATGCTGGGTATCTGACCAATCTTGGTTCCCAGGTCAACTGACGATATTTGCTCAACAATTATTTAGAAGAGGGTAAATCATCAACCACAACTGGCCCAGCCTCTTAAGGTGTACCCTAGCATAGTTTTAATCACATTTAGACCATAGCAGGGCCCGAGCTCTAGTTTAAAAGTTTCTGATTATGTGAAAGTCTTGCTAATAGAATTACTCCGGAACCAACATTTACCTCATGTAAATTGTTTCTACTTCATCACACGACTGTTTTACTCTAAACTTTCAGTCCGAAAGCTACCTTAAGGAAAAGAGAAAATGCTCAGAAGCTCCTCTCATTTATGAGATAAAGCAAAGTCTAACTACATACTCTATTGCACCTGCAAATTTTGGTTTTATTTTGATCACAAAACAAAGAAGTCTTAGTTTCACTACTTGAAAGCACCTCCAAGATGAATTCCCATTAAAGTCACAGAAACAATCCACTCCTGACATTCTCTTAAACAACATTCATTAGGTAATAAACTCGTTCATTTGCGCTTGTTACCCAAAGAACTATTATTTTTCTTTATCTTACTTTTCTTACACTGAGCTATACATCTCACTGCAAATACAGGTGCATTAGCAGTGTTTCACTGCAATTTAGAAGTGAGTTCTAAGGAAAGAAAAGACAAAGACCTCACTATTTTCAGTGAAAACTACTGTTCGGGCAAAGCCTTTTATTCTAACCTCTTTTAGACTTGCTGTTTAGACTTGTTGTCAACTGCCAGTTCTAAATGGAATCAATACCAGCCAGTAGAGATTTCAGGAGGGAAGGTCTGTTGTGGTCAAATTTTGACTCTTTCCCTTTAAATCATAAGCTTTCTTCCTAATACTCTTTTGATGCACTTAGTATAAAGGATACAGTATTAAAAGCTATTAAGCTTTGTCTGATTTCATTTTCCTCTTAAGCTTATTTCAGCATTTTATTTGCAATTAGTTTAGCAACTTCTCATTTTTCTACACCGAACATTGATTACTTTTATAATCAGGAAAAATAAACTAGTAACAAAGAAACTATAGTCAAGGCAGTGTAGTTATCAAACTCTTCTTAAACTGCTCATTATAGGAAACAAGGAAAGACATTCATCTTCCTGGCCGCATTTCAAAGTTTTCAGCAAAACTTCTTTTCAAGAGTACTTTCTGCCAATTATTTTGATGTCATTGAGACGGCATGACCCCTTTTAAATGTTTTCACTCAATAGCCTAGCCTGACCTTTTCCCCCAAGGCCTGGGCTTAATGAACATTTTCCTATCACAAACTTCTCAGACGTGTTAAAAGGGCCCTTGAATATACAAGTTCATACTTCAGAGATAGTGATGATGCCCTCAGAGCTCCCCATTCAGAACAAAATTACTTCAAATACATCAATCCTCAATCTTTCAAGTACATGAGGAGAAAATTGGCAATTATTATCCTAAAGCAAAATTAATGCTATGTCAAATTTAGACATGTATTCCCAGTTCCACCTTAAATCAGTAACAAGGTGGCATATAAATAAACAAACTAATGTATCCATGATAAATATTTAAAATTTCAACTAAGGGTATTAGTTAATGAGCTGTTTCAAGACAATGATATAAATATAGTTTGAAATACACAGGAGGCAAATAAATAATAGAAGGGTTTTTTCAAATCCATTTAACTCAGACCAGGTGCCTGGTCCCTTGTGTGGGCTTCTACCCTCTGATTTTGGGGGTGAGTTGTGAGTTGGCCCTCTGACAGCTCTGGACTGTCTCCCGTGAATAGACAAAGCAAGAGATTACAGACAAGTCAGCCATGGCCCCCCGCATCAGAGCGTGAGCCCATTACCTTTAAAGCGCTGCCATGTTAATACTGCCACAAAGTCCCCCAGCAAAGCTGCCCTTCACAGTTGTGGCTCTAGACTGGCCCCAAGCCAACATGACCAAGCTGCAGCTGCTTTCAAGTTTGCCCCACCGAAAGCTTGCAAGTTAGGGCTTTGGAGAAGTTTCTTGCTGCACTGGACCACTTTGGGGCATTTAGGCAGTTTCTTCAAAAATGTTAAAGTCCCACTGAGTAGTTGTCTGGCATTTTTTGAAGTGGGCAAAGTACAAAACGTCACATGAAGGTGTCTTTCTTATGTATTTCAAAGGCTCAATCTGCTCCATTGCTTTTAATTAGCCTATTCTGACCCAATTAAATTCATTCATTCATTCATTCAAAATTGCATTTATTAATTCCACTGTTCAATTTAAACCAGTTGTCCAAGCTCAATAGGCAACTAATTTTCACCTCTGCCATATACAAAGGGAAAAACATGAGCCTGGTTAAAACTTATCTATATTTTTGTCTTTGTGGACAATTTGCAGCATTGGGCCAGAAAGCCCAACTGATTAGAACAAGGTGCTAATGAGGCCAAGGTTGTGGATTCAATCTCTGCATGAGCCAATTAACTTCACTTACACAAAACCACCATTCCACAGATGCAGATTAAACCTCTAAACCCAGCCAGCCATGTGATAAACATGCCAGTGAGCTCAAGAGAATATTAAGAGAAGGAGTGCGCATAGCTCAAGGAAAGTCACCATCACTGCTTAGAGAATGGAGAAAAATTAGTGGGTCATTCATTCAGCAATAAATATCCCACATCTGCCCTGTGCAATGTAATATGCCAGGTAAGTGGTGGATCGGAAGAAAACTAAGGTGGGTAGAGCAGTTTACAATCTGCCATTCAATTTCAGAAGAGGTTCTGCCCAACAAAGAAATAAAGTCAAATATTGAGGCTGAGACATATAAAAAGAAACTACAATACAAGCAAAAAGTAATTAATAGGCATAATAAGGTGTATGATAAACCATGAAATTTGAAAGGCTTCATAGTCTTACAAAAGACAGAGAGTTCATATTCAGCTAGTGTGACCAAAAGTGACTTAATGAAAAAAATAAAATTTGGTCTGGGGCTTACAGGAAAAATTGAGAGAAAAGTCTAGAAAATAGGTCAAAACTAGATAAAAGAGGGCCTTGAATACCAAATAAATAATTTACACTCTATCTTCTAAGAAACAGAAATATTAGATTTTTTTAATATAGCAACAACCTGATTAGAACTCTGAGACTACATTGGTGGTGGCATGGGACACCTTGGAGAGCGGGGATTGGGACAAAAGCAGAGACAATGAGGCTTTTTTGACTGTTGTATCCAAGATCATAGTGAGAATGGAAACAGATTCAGAAAATACTAGGAAAATAGAAATCGCCAGGATTTGGCAATGGATCAGGTGGAAGAAATGATTGAAGGAAAGGAAATTAAAAATATATAAGGATTCAAAATCCAGTGATAGGGGAATGGTAGTACCACAAACAGAAATAAAGAACAGAAATAAAAGGGATGGAATTAGCCAGGAAGAGTCAGAAAGGCAAATAATGATGATGAATTTGTGTCTATATATACTGAGTTTGAAGTACTGGGAAAATAGTCGGATTCATACAGCAGGCTTTAAACATGCCCCCAACTTATGATTTTTTTCTACTTTATGATGGTGCGGAAGCAATTTGCATCAATAGAGACCGTACTTAGAATTTTCATTATCGATCTTCTCCCAGGCTAGCGACATGCAGTACGATACTCTCTCGTGATGCTGGGCAGAGGCGGCGAACCTCAGCTGCCAGTCAGCCATGTGATCACAAGGATAAATAACTGATACATTTATAACCCTCTGTACCCAATCATTCTGTTTTTCACTTTCAGTAGAATATTCAATAAATTACATGAAATATCCAACACTTTATTATGAAATGGGCTTTGTGTTAGATTTTGCCCAACTGCAGGCTGATGTAAGTGCTGAACACATTTAAGGTAGGCTAGCTAAGCCATGATGTCCGGTAGATTAGGTGTATTAAAATGCATTTTCAACTTAAAATATTTTCAATTTTTGATGAATTTATCAGGAGGTAATCCCTTTGTAAGTTGAGGAAGATCCATAATTGTAAGAAGGGGTAAGTCAATAATATCAAATGCTACAGAAAAAATGGAGAACGAAGAAAGAGAAAAATCTATTTGATTTGATAATAAGGAGACCTGGTAGTTCACTGAATACATTTCCATTCTTCCTCTGAGCACATGTGAGTTTATACTTCCTCAATTGACCCCTTTAGATGGGGCCATGTGACTAGTTCTGGCCAATCAGTTTGAGCAAAAGTGACGTCTCATTTCCAGGTGAGAAGATGTAATTTGCGAGTACAAAACCCTGTGGAATTCTCTTCCTTTGCCAAGGCAACCTGCAACGTTCCAGATACAGGCTGCTTCATCAGCCTGGATCTCAGAGTGAAGCTGTCATGGGGCAGCATCCCCAGGCCACCCCCAATGTTGCAGCGGTCACCTGTATAGCATGCATGGGAGGCTAACCTTTGCGGTTTTAAGTGGCTAAGATTGAGCCCATACTGACTGATAGACCAGGATTCTGGGGAACCATCCAGAAAGCAGCTTCAGGGACTTCCTTGGTGGTCCAGTGGTTAAGACTTTGCCTTCCAATGCAAGGGGTGTGGGTTCGATCCCTGGTGGGGGGCTAAGATCCCACATGCCTCGTGCCCAAAAAACCAAAACATAAAAACAGAAGCAATAGTGTAACAAATTCAATAAAGACTTTAAAAATGGTCCACATCAAAAAAAAAAAAAAAGAAAGAAAGAAAGAAAGAAAGCAGCTTCAACAAAGTGGTGAGGAAAAAAATCTGTCTTGCAAGGTGCCGTATTCTGCAAGATCATTGTGTTAGTAAATCTGGTCATGAAAAGACAGAAAGGATTCAGCAACTTTGAAGGTAATAGAAGAGAGAACTAGACTGTGAGAGCTTTTGTTGTTTTAGTACAGGAAAGCAGTCCCAAGGAAAAAGGAATATAGGCAAGAAACAGATTAATAGAATAAGATTTCAAAAGAGTTGGAAGAAGGTCAAGGTAAAAAGAGTCTCACTTCTTTCTCTGAGGCAAGAATAATGAGAAGAAAGATTAGCCTTCAGGAAATATTGTGATGGGAAGGGAAGAAACTGAACATGCTCATGTCAGATGGTTTCAATCAGTCAATAGTGCTATCTTCCTGCACAAAGGCTGTCATATTTTAACATTATCCTGGGTATTATCGCTACTTACGAAATACTAAATAAAAGCAAAGTCTTTCATGAATGTCATCATTCTTTTAAGACACAGTGAATGACTACAATTTTCTGAACACAGTGCTAAGCAAGAGGAGGATACAGGCGTCCGGGGCATGCATTGTAGTCTCTTCAGTAAACAATGAAAATTAATATATATTTAAAATTAGTGAAGAACAGAAACCTGTATATAACCTAGGGCTAAGATGTGAACTACAGAGGAGAGAATGATTATTCAGGTCTAGGAAAGTCAGGAAAAAAAAATCTCTTTGAAACAGTGGAGCATGGAGGTATGCAAGATTTAAACAGAGACACAGGAAAATGGAGGAATTCCTAGTGATTACAATGACCCCGGCAGAGCAGGCAGACCAGGAGGAGCCTGGCATGCTCTTGGGATGGGAAGATTGACCTGTCTAGGGTAGAGTATGTTATATGTGTTCAGTCAAAATTCTTAGCCATATGCAGTGAAAAAAACAAATCTGGCTATTTTAAGGATTCAGACACATCACAAAAATCTACAGAGCTAGGTTTAGAGGTTAAGCGGCCAGAGTCAATGACCAAAATTGTAATGCAGGACTGGTCTAGAAGATTCTAGTGCAGCCACTGATGGACACAGACACCTCAGTTTGCATTGTTGACCCCAGATACTGTCGCTGATGCCTCTGGAAAGTGGGTGGGTGCTGCCACTGCCACGGCATATCACAGTGCATTCTGTGAGGGCCCTATCGCTCTGTGTCTCTACCTTATGATTCAAAGTCTGGGAGAAGTGTGTCCAAAGGAAAGAACCTAGATCATATGCTATGACATATGATGACACTGCAAGGAAGGCAGGAAAAGTGACTGTCTGGCATCTGCAGTTTCTACAGCAGAGGTATAGCCCTGCTTCATAAGGTGGGGGATTGCCCATAGTTAAGAGCGTTCCATTAGTGGTTGGCCAAAAGTCTACTACGGTATTTATGACAAGCGGAAATATGACTGGAATGATTAATGGAGGATGAAGAAGTGAATATAGAGGATCCTGAAATCCCAAAGGATTTAGCTTCCTATTGAAGGAAAATTGGAACTATTAAAGATTTCAGAACCGAATAGAGATGCATATCAGAAGCATATAAAAAGCATTCATAAAAATTTGTTGAATGACTAAACAATTAAAGCAGTAAGACTAGATGGACTGAAAAATGGACTAAAAGGATTAGAGACCAGAATGTTAGGCTACAGCAGTAATCTAGACACATGAGTATGATACCTTGAACTAGGGAAGTAAAAATAGAAATAAAGAGACAAGGGCCCATAAGAAAAATATTGTAAAGAAAAGATCAATAGGCCCTAGAGACTGACTGAGTACAATTAATAAAAGAGTAAATTACCTCCAAAAAATTCCAAACTTTTTAGCATAGATCACTGAGGAAATTTCAACCAAAGCTGATTTGGGTGAATTTTCATTTTGAAGATAAACTTTCTTCTGCCATCTCCAATCTACTGTTAAGACCATCCAGTGAATTTTCCATTGAAAATTTAGTTTTCAGTTCAAGAATTTCCATTTGGTTCTTCTTTAAAGTTTAAAATCCTCTGCTAAGATTTCCTATCTGCTCTTAATAAGATAATATTTTCCCTTCCTTCTTTGAATATATTCATAATAATCAATTTAAAGTCTTTGTCTATTAAATTCAACACATGAGCCATCTTGGAGTTGGCTTTTATTAAACTTTTTTCCTGGTTATGGACCACATTTTGTTTTTGTTTTTTTTTTTAATTTATAATAATGGGTTTTTTAAATCACTCGATATTGTGGATAAATTACTGTAAAGACTCTGAATTCTGTTATCTTCCCTTGAAGAGTTGACTTGTTTTCTTAGGCAGTTCAATTACTTAATGATTACCTTGAACCTTATATGAAAACCTTGTGGGCTTTGGTTTTATACTTCATTAGGAAGGATCTGTAGAAGTCACAAGGTGTTTTCCAAGCCCCTCTAAGTTGGCAAAATTCAACTTCTAAACACTATCTCCCATAGGTTTTACTTTAGGATGTGGTCCTTAGAGGTTTTCTAGTATCTTAACTGGATTTTAACAAATATTAGTGAGATGTTAACTAGATTTCTCCCCACAGCTGGGTTGGAACTCCAATGTTTCCAGCACTGCTCAACCTCCAGCATCTCTGTTCCACTTTCATCCCCACAACTGCAAGTCTCAGCTCTTTAGTAAGCCTTGAGTAGTCTCTCCTGACACATATGCAGCCCAGTCCTCAGCCAAGGTATGTATGGGGAAAAGGTTCGCTTTTTCCTCTCCAGTACCCACATATTCCACCTGCTTCTGCTGTCTTGAACTCTAATCTTTATCTCTTCAGCAAATAACCACTGCGAATTCCAGCATCCTCTGCTGTGACTGGGAAATGTTTCCCAGGCAGACATCCAGGTCAAGCATGGGGCTTATCTTGTGAGTGTCCCTTCTTTCAGGGATCATGGTCTTGCATTACCTGTTGTCCAAACTCTAAAAAGCAGTGGCATATAGATCTTGTCTGGTTTCATGACTGTTTATGGCATGAGGCTATCCTTGTACTAATAACTCCATCACAGCCAGAAGCAGAAAACTAAAGACATTAAGCTTAAAGGGATGCTGAAACAACAAAGTGAAAATTCAATACACTCCCGGCATCCGCTTTGTCTCAGACCCTTATTATGAGGCCAGGTACCCACATTCATTCTTCAGGAAGCCCGTAAGTACTGGCTGCAGCCAACCCCCTCTCTCTGGCATTTGTCCAGACTGCCTGCCAGTTTGATATTTAACCACTCTCCTCAATCCTTCAACTTCATTCTCATTGGGTTGGAGAGAGGGGAAGGCAGTTTCTCCCCCTAGCCATACACTTTTGCCAGCCTTGAAACTGGGAGCTGTTACACTGACTGAATTTTAAGGAGAAATTTCTTCCCCTCTCTCTACCTCTCACTGGCTTCTCCACATAGGAAGAAACGTGACATAACTAGGGGTTCAGATTGCAAGAGGAGGTATTCTACGTAGGTAGGTGGCCTGTCCTCCTCTGTGCATCTTGTTCTCTTATATCAGCCTGTTCCCAGGCTGCATGAAGTACAGGGGTTGCCCTGCAGGTAGGTGCCCAGCTGCTCTGCCTGCCCTAAACCAAACCAGTCTGATACACTGGGAGAAAGAGCAGGAAGCTACTTAGACCTTGGGGACAGTCACATTTCAAGTTCATATTTACTAGTAAAACAACCCAGAGTAGAAAGGTGTGTGGTTCACTGACCCCCTCAAACTTCAACAATGCCCTGGCTTAAGCCCTTCTCCTCATGTTGGTGACTCACTTAGACTTTTTCCTTTAACTTTGAAGCTCAGCTCTTGATTTGTGCCTGCTTCCTTCCTCAGTTTTATCAAACCTAACTCTACATAAGGGAGAATCTTTCTGCCAGTTCCTGCCCTATGGGACATACAACTACCCTGATTCCCCCTCCCTATTTCTTGCTGAAGATAGGAGATTAGAATCCCCAAGAAAAATATCATTTTTGTTTCTAAAATAAGCTTTATTTGGTGCTCATCTTTGTCTGTTGATTAAAGTACAATATAAATCATACCAAGAACAAGGGATCAGTCCCCACGTGGGCTAGTTAATTTAACCTGGTTCCTCATCACCTTAGCTAACATCTTACTTCTCCTAGCTCTCCAACCAAGTGGAACCTAAAGGGAAAACATAATGATTAACAGGACTCCAAGACCTTTAGTGGGACAACAGCCTAAGATTCGTGCTGAACTACTGATCAGTAGCAGACATTTTTGTGTATCAAGAACAGCATTATCTGGGCCTCCCTGGTGGCGCAGTGGTTGAGAGTCCGCCTGCCGATGCAGGGGATATGGGTTCGTGCCCCGGTCTGGGAGGATCCCATATGCCGCGGAGCGGCTGGGCCCGTGAGCCATGGCCGCTGGGCCTGTGCATCCGGAGCCTGTGCTCCGCAACGGGAGAGGCCACAACAGTGAGAGGCCCACATAACGCAAAAAGGAAAAAAAAAAAAAAAAAAAAAAAACAGCATTATCATTACATATATTATCACTAGAAGACTCCTCAAAACCAAAGAAATTTCCTTCTTTGATGTTAGACACATGGATGAAAAGGTTAAATGCTGGAAGAAAGCACAGTATAAATTTTTTGTCCTCAGAGCAGTCAGGTCAATAATTATGAATTATTCTTTATTATTAGCATCATAAAAAAATTTACCCAGCAAATATTATGTGGAATGCATAATTCCAGGTACCATAGTAGAGAATAGACAATGAACACCTTCAAGGAATATACAAAATACTTGTGAAAGCAAGACGCATTCATATGAAAGTATTGCCAACAATAAAAAATAGTATACAAGAAGTATCCAAATAAATGGTACAGGTAATGTGGCATGAAAAAATGGCTGTGTCCCGGGGGCTTTCCTTCTTCAATCTCACATTGGTTGTTGGGATCTGAGTTGGACTTTATAGTCTGAACAGAATTATAAGATAGGATCATATGAAACTGTTGTTTTTTTGATAGGTCAAAAGTGTTGAATATCAGCAATTTCATATGGTTCAACCTAATACCTGGGAAGTCTCTTTTATTATGTGAAAAAGAAAGTTTGGACTCTGTAGCAACAGGGCACATGGGGAATAGAAATCCATGAACAAGTTTCCAGTGCTGGCACAAAGTAGGCTGTTTAATTAAAGCTTCGGCTAAGTGAAGTTATTTAGCACTTCTGTTTTCAGTTATTTATTTATTTTTCCCTCCCACACTCCCTATCCCACCCCTCCAGGTGGTCACAAAGCACCGAGCTGATCTCCCTGTACGCATAGCACAGTTATTTACTTTAAAAGGAAATAAATGCTCACCAAAGTGGTGAGCTTTGAGTCAGGAGCCACACATCTGTTTTCTCATTTACTCTTCACAACCATCCTGTGAGATGCACATTTCCTCATTTTTTACATGTAGAAACTGATGGTCAGAAAAGAACCTTGCCAGGTCACAGCGTAGTAAAGAGGGTACCTGATGCCCTTACTAACAATTTCCTGCGCCAGTGTAGCATACTGGAAGAAAAAGCCAATCCCTGCCTCCCTGCAAAAATAATTAAATGATTAATTGATATTTTAAGATATCTGTCATCTCTGTGTGATAGGGCAATGCAAATGTTTCCGAATTAAGTATACTCAAAATCCTGTAGATTCTGGACTGTAAATTCATGGGGAATGACATTTTTCATATCTATTCAGTGCTTTGAATTAGTCCTTAGAGGAAAAAAAAAAGATTAATATGAGTACTATAGCTTTCTCATATGCTATAAAGTTCAAGAGTGAGACTATTTTTGCTTTAAAATTGTTCTTGAAGAATTCTCAGACAGTTTCCAGCTAGGGTCTCTCTCCATGTGATGTCAGTCTAAAAAAATAGTCTTGCCCTCTGCAACTCTTGACCTACTCTTAATTGCAGTATTAGAATTCACGAGGAGGATTTTAAAGACACCAAAACTGGGCCTCCCTGGTGGCGCAGTGGTTGAGAGTCCGCCTGCCGATGCAGGGGATACGGGTTCGTGCCCCGGTCTGGGAGGATCCCATATGCCGCGGAGCGGCTGGGCCCGTGAGCCATGGCCGCTGAGCCTGCGCGTCCGGAGCCTGTGCTCCGCAACGGGAGAGGCCACAACAGTGAGAGGCCCGCGTACAGCAAAAAAAAAAAAAAAAAAAAAAAAAAAAAGACACCAAAACTAGTTCACTAAAATCAATATTCCCTATACATGAGGTTGATATGTGTTCCTATGTTTTAAATTAGTTTATATTTTTCCTAGAGCTATGTTAAGTGTCTTCTAACTAATTATGACAAATTAGATTCTTCTCATCAAGTTATATTTGCAATTCAACTTGAAGACCTAGAAGAGCAGCTAAACATTTAGGACTTTTTTCTTTTTCTAATTAAGTTTCTTTTACATTAGTCTTCTAATTGTTTCCAGAAATCTAAGGTATTTGAAAAAAAAAAAAAAAGACCTCATTTATACCAAGATCTATTTCTTAATAAGTGTTAAGACCTTGGAAACCTACTCTCTAAAATATAATTCTAGAAAAGGAATAGTTTAGCTAGCTGATTTGGGATTAAGGAACTGGATATCAAAACTACCTTTTTGTCCCTGTTATAAAATAATATAAAATTACTTTCCCCTAAAGGTATAGCACATACCTTTGAGATCTCAGAACAATTCAGATAAGGCACATACAGGATCAAGACACCATTGTCTCATTTTTTTAAAATGTTCTTCATACATTGATCACTACTTGACCTTACACAAAGTATTTAACCTTTCTCTCTCCACAAAAAGAATTCTGACTCCAACTGTCTTCTGATAGACAAATTATTGTTTTACAGCTTTTAAGAACCTTTTTATTGCTCCCCTTGCTCCACTGATGAGCTTTGAAATATAGATAATACAAAGTTTTAACATCCGCCTTCACACAAGATATTCATTCTTGTAACAATCCTTTTGAAATCTGCACTCACTCCTTCTACTTCCTCCCTACTCATCGCTCCTTATTCCAACCCAATCTGGTTCCATTTTCCCATCCACTCTTCCGATACCAATAACCTCCTTGTCATCAAGTCTAGTGGACTTTCGTGAACACTCATCCCTTTGAACTTCTCAGCCACATTTCACACAATCGATTCCTTCCCTCTTCTCTCTCTCTTTTCTCATTTGGCTTTGGTAAAACTTTATTTGTTCTTTTATGTTTCAATTGTATCTTTTCTTCCTCCTCTAACCTGCTAAACATAACAGTCAGCCCCTTCTCTGCGGTAACACCATCCATTCTCCTAATCAGAGCTCAGGTTTCACCATATTCAGTAACACCAAATCCATGCCTCTGGCTCAGAACACTCTTTTGAGCTCCATACTCAAACATTTAGATGCCGCCCTGTATCTCCACCAATCTGTCCCTTCATTCCTTCAACTCAACTTTCCCGAGTGGAGATCCTCTTGCTCTCCCCCCAGACACCAACTCACTAACTATTAACAACATCACTAACTTTCAGATCAACCTGATACAAAACTTTAGAGTTGTTTTAATTACTCCTTCCCCTTGACCCGGACTTCAAATCAGTCAAGCTCACAACATTTTCAAATCTCTGCCTTCTTTTTCAACACTGTTCCTAGCATACAACAGAAGTTAACAAGGGTTACTTTCTGATTTTATTTTAGCTATTTCAGCTGTATTTCAGCTGTCATTTCTTTCTTCTAAATTATTTGTTCCTGAAAGGAAGGGGCTGTGTTTTATTCATACCGTGTAATCCTTTAGCTGTGCCATTGAATGCTGGAAGGGCAAGAGCAGTAGGCTCCAGAATTTCTATAAAGAAGGGGTTTAGAAATCTGGCTGTGGGAGCAGGGAGGACATAGGAGACTTCGTGGGAAGCAGCATTTGCATGGTTAGCACACTGTTTTCACTTAGGCTGCTTAGGTGGCTTTGGGATTCTGATGCAGATTTTGATGGCTCTAAAGACCCCTAAGATCCCTTAGCACTGCCTCAGCTGATAAGCACATTGCCCAAAAATAAATTGTATTAAGGATAGAGCAGGAATAAACCCAGCTTCTAGAGACTGTGAAAAGAGCCTTTTACATTTCCCTGGAGTCATAGCCTGTCCCTACTGAGTCCAGCTCAGAAGAATGTCAAGCAGTCCCTTTTATTTGTCTCCTTCTCCCCTTCTCTCTTCCTCCCATGATTCCTTACCCACCTGCCCCTCCTCTCTAATTCCACTTCTCCATCCCCTCAGCCTGGTCTTGTGTGCAGAAAGAAGGAACAAAGGGAAATTATCTCTCTCTGACTAGAACCAGATGAAGCCACTTCATCTGATTGCATAGCTCTGATTGTAAAGAATTTGTCTTTTTTCCCATTTTTACCATTTCTTATTATTCTAGTATGGAATAAGCCAGAACCCCCAGGAAGGAAGGGTAAGCACTCTACCTATGAAAGGGTGAGGATTTTAAAATCCCATCCTGCAACTCACATAGTCCTACAAAACTCAACACAGAGACTAGAACAAATAAATATTTGGTAAGTAAACTAATAAATGTGTTCTCTGTAAGATTCATAGATGAAATGGAAGTAGTCTCAAAACCAAACATACTAAATTCTGATTAATGTGTAATGCTTTATAAAATACAATAAAAGAATTTAATCTTTTTTATTTTCCTTGGATTAATGGTGCCTTCCTAATGAATCCAGGCTGTTAATGAATTTGGCTCAGCGCTAGTAAAATCAGTGAAGCATTTCTATCAAATCAGTATTCAGAGTATGTCTCCACTGATTTCAGCATAATAGTTAATATGTGAACTACCAAAACACAGTTGTTTACAATCCAGTACTCAAAGATCCTTCCCTTGAAAAAAATAAGAAAAACGTTGATGTTATAGAGATACCCCAAAATATAGAGTTCTAAATGTCATCAAACAGAATGTGAAGCCACGTTTTGGTAAATCATGTTCTATATTTCCACTAAATAACTAGAATAAATGTTACATAGCTGAGATCAGATGCGTTTGGTTGGCAATACCCATCCCTACACCGCCCAGCTTCAGCATCCATTTGTGGGAGCCAGATGGAAAATAGGAATAGAAAAGAATGGTTTTATATGTGGATTCCAGGGTCCAGAGAGGAACAAAGACACAGGATAATATCTAGTCCTTTTTACAGCCGGCTCCCAAGATTCAGTCTGAGCTATCATAGAGGAAAGGGCTGCAGAGAAAAGTTGAAGTGGCTGTTTGCAGAAGGAATTTCATGAGATTGGTGCCAGGTTAACAATGTCCAAGGCAGAGCTGGGGAAAGGGCATTTTATCGTTTCTGTAAATAACACAACACGGCTCCAATGTGGCCGTAAAAATGGAGAGGAATTCAGTCAGATTTGGCAGAGATGTTGCAGCTTTGGGAACACAGTAAGAAAGTATGCTGGGTAGAGAAGCAGCCTTCCCACAGAGGCCACTGGAAAGCAGCTTGCAACCAGCGTCTCTCAACAGGGAGAATTAAATGGAATAGCACAAGAGGGGTGTTAGGAACACAAGTGAATCCCAAGAATGACTGGGGAGCTTTAGAGGTTGTGCAGATGGAAATCAACTAGCTAACAAAATAAATATATAAGCAAGCATGGCCTCATTTGGAACCAAAACCACTGAAGTTTGGGGATATTTGGTCTATAGTCATAATGTATAAATTGATGTCCTTCTTATTCAAAGTTAACCATTCTAGTATGTGTGAGTGTGTGTGTGTGTATGATTTCACTTATGAGTCTGAAGTTTTCAGCTACTTGGACACCAGAATATAATCCTTAATTTAATCCAACTCTCTTTTCTCTTGAGTATTCATTTTACCCAAATAGAAAACAGCAATATGCTTTTGTTGTTGTTGAGAAACTACATTGAGCAGTGTGGAAAAAAATTTTAATAGTCTTCCATTAATGAACACAAAATGTATTTGGGGACATGAAATGACACATAAAGAACAATTAAGAAATAGATCAAGAATATATGCTAACATGCTCACAGAATACTTGTGGAAGAATACATAAAGACAGTGGTTTCTTCTGCAGAGGAGGACTGAAAGATAGGCATGGTTGGGGCAGCTTCATTTCATGCTTAGCCATTTGTACAGTTTGAACTTTTTTGCCATGTGTTTGTGTATTACCCTTTCAAAAACAAAATAATGAGTTGTCTTTTTCTAAAGGAAGTACAGAATAAAGTATTATAACCTAGTTATAATCTGTACAAGAGCATAAGTCATTGGAGTCAGACAAACCTGGCATTGCTAACTGATCTAAGCCTGTTAAGACCTTCAGAATTCTCTGGTTCTTTATGGTAGGTGTCTATAATCTCTGGAAATTAATAGTAGATGAGAGCTCTACCTACAGTCTTATTAACAGGTAGGATACTATAATGAAAGTAAATCTCGGGCCAAATATTGTGACAAATACAAATATTTATTAGTAAGTAGGCACTAAAAATGCCATACTATCTTGGAGCTTGGTGGAAGTCCTTTAGACATTCAAACATGTATCTCACAAGCATTACAGACATGAAAATGTTACAGCAACAGAATCAGCTAATCTTCTACTTGCAGCAGACAACAGAATCTTCCATTAAGTGGTAGAGTGCTGAACTTAATGGACTGAGTGCTTTTTTAAAGAGTTTTAGGCTGATGGCCTTCCTAATTCTTATGAATATATAATATTATGTTATAATATTCTTATGGAACATTTATAGAGGTATCTGCATATCATTTCTAGTCAACAAACATATCTTAAATACCGCTTATTTCACCAACAAAAATTTATTTCTAACAGATGCAGCACAGTATAGTCTTAGAGGATGTAGACTCTGGAGTCAGACCGCCTGGGCTCAAATCTGGCTGTGCCACTTGCTAGCCACATAACCTTGAGCAAGTTATTTAAGTTCTCTGTGCCTCTTTTCCTTCTCCTATAAAATAGGGATGCTAATTATGCCTACCTTGAAGGTCATTATGAGAAATAAATGAGTTGATGTTTACAAAGTGCTAAGATCAGTGTCTGGCAACTAATAAGGGCTATATTAGTACTTACTAAATATATTAAATTGGCACCTTTTAGGCTAATTAATGAACTCTCTAATGATGGGTTTGGGTTGGTTAGGGTCAGGGTTAGGGTTAGGGATTTCTTGTAGCCTTGGAAGATACACATAGTGATTCACTCTGGAACAAAGGGCAGGGATGATTAGCACTCAAGAAAAAACTTCTGGATTTCCTAAACTTGGTGTTTGATTCGTGTAATACAACACATTGCATGTGCAAGTGTCATCCAGCCTTCTTTACGTCACCCTATGGGAATTAGATTTTGGAAGCTGGTAAAGAAGTATTAATACTCTAATTACTGCTACTGCTATAACTAATAAACTATCCTTCATCTCTGACCCAAGGGTCTTGTGTCTTCTGCCAGCATCCATGCAGCTGTAGCAGGCAACTCATTAAATTACAAGTAGAGTAAAAGCTTAGCCCTTCACAGTTTTTAATGATATTAAAGATGTATTTTCAGCAAACTTAGGCCAATAAACCTGAAAACTTAGATGAAATCAACAAATGTCTTGAAAGACACAACTTACCAGACCTCTTCATGACATTGGGGAAGGCAAATTTTTCTTAGGCAGGACACAAAAAACACTACCTATAAGAGGAAAATAAATAAATTAGACTTCAGCAAATTAAAGTTTTTGCTCTTTGGAAAATATCATGGAGAAAATTAAAAGGTAAGCCACAGTCTGGGAGAAAATATTCATAATTGATATATCTTACAAAGTACTTGTACCCAGAATATATAAAGAACTTTCCCAGCTCAATATGAAGTCAAACAATTTAGTTTTTTTAACGAGCCAAATATTTAAACAGAAACTTCTAGGGCTTCCCTGGTGGTGCAGTGGTTGAGAGTCCGCCTGCTGATGCAGGGGACACAGGTTCATGCCCCGGTCCGGGAAGATCCCACATGCCGCGGAGCGGCTGGGCCCGTGAGCCATGGCCACTGAGCCTGCGCATCCGGAGCCTGTGCTCTGCAACGGGAGAGGCCACAACAGTGACAGGCCTGTGTACCGCCAAAAAAAAAAACCAAAAAAACAGAAACATCTAAAAACAAGATATAGAAATGGTCAAGAAGCGTATAAAAAATTCTCCACACCACTAGACAGCAGGAAAATGAAAAATAAAACTGTAATGAGATATCACAACATACCCATACATGATGGCTAAAATTTTAAAGACTGGCAATACCAAGTGTTGACAAGGATGTGAAACAACTACAACTTTGGTATGTTGTTGGTGGGAATGTTAAATAGTATACTGTAAACACTTTGGAAAGTAGTTTGTCAGTTTCTTATTGAGTTAAATGTATACTTATCATATGACCAAGCATTTCTACTCCTAGATATTTCCCCAAGAGAAAAATATATGTAAACACAAATACTTCAACAAAAATTTTCATAGCAGCTATGTTCAAAATAGTCAAAAATGAGGCCATATATAACAAACCCATAGCAAACATCATTCTCAATGGTGAAAAACTGAAAGCATTCCCTCTAAGACCAGGAACAAGGCAAGGATGTCCACTGTCACCACTTTTACTTAACATAGTTTTAGAAGTCCTAGCCATGGCAATCAGAGAAGATAAAGAAATAAAAGAAATCCAAATTGGAAAAGAAGAAGTAAAACTGTCACTGTTTGCAGATGACATGATACTATACATAGAAAATCCTAAAGATGCTACCAGAAAACTACTAGAGCTCATCAATGAATTCAGTAGTTGCAGGATACAAAATTAATACACAGAAATCTCTTGCATTCCTATACACTAACAATGAAAGATCAGAAAGAGAAATTAAGGAAACAGTCCCATTTACCATCACATCAAAAAGAATAAAATATTTAGGAATAAATCTACCTAAGGAGACAAAAGACTGGTACTCTGAAAACTATAAGACACTGATGAAAGAAATCAAAGATGACACAAATAGACAGAAAGATATACCATGTTCTTGGATAGGAAGAATCAATATTGTCAAAATGACTATACTACCCAAAGCAATCTACAGGTTCAATGCAATCCCTATCAAATTACCAATGGCATTTTTCACACAACTAGAACAACAAATCTGTAAATTTATATGGAAACACAAAAGACCCCGAATAGCCAAAGCAATTCTGAGGAAGAAAAATGGAGCTGGAGGAATCAGATGCCCTGGCTTCAGACTATACTACAAAGCTATGGTAATAAAAACAGTATGGTACTGGCACAAAAACAGAAATTAAGATCAGTGGAGCAGGATAGAAACCATAGAAATAAACCCACACACCTATGGTCAATTAATCTACAAGAAAAGAAGCAAGAATATACAATGGAGAAAAGACAGTCTCTTCAATAAGTGGTGCTGGGAAAACTGGACAACTACATGTAAAAGAATTAAATTAGAATGTTCTCTAACACCATACACAAAGATAAACTCAAAATTGCTTAAAGACTTAAATGTAAGACTCGATACTATAAAACTTGTAGAGGAAAATATAGGAAGAACACTCTTTGACATAAACCACAGGAATATCTTTTTTGATCCACCTCGTAGAGTAACGAAAATAAAAAAAAAAAAAAAAAATGGGACCTAATTAAACTTAAAAGCTTCTGCACAGCAAAGGAAAGAATAAACAAGATGAAAAGACAACCCTCAGAATGGGAGAAAATATTTGCAAACAATGCGACCAACAAGCGATTAATCCCCAAATTATACAAACAGCTCATGCAGCTCTATTTCAAAAAAAAAAAAAAAAAAAACCCAATCAAAAAAATCGGCATGGGCTTCCCTGGTGGCGCAGTGGTTGAGAGTCCGCCTGCCGATGCAGGGGACGCGGGTTCGTGCCCCGGTCCGGGAAGATCCCACATGCCGCGGAGCGGCTGGGCCCGTGAGCCATGGCCGCTGAGCCTGCGCGTCCGGAGCCTGTGCTCCGCGACGGGAGAGGCCACAACAGTGAGAGGCCCGCGTACCGCCAAAAAAAAAAAAAATTGGCATAAGGGCTTCCCTGGTGGCGCAGTGATTGAGAGTCCGCCTGCCAATGCAGGGGACATGGGTTCATGCCCCGGTCTGGGAAGATCCCACAGGCCGCGGAGCGGTTGGGCTGCTGAGCCAGGGCCGCTGAGCCTGCGCGTCTGGAGCCTGTGCTCCGCAACGGGAGAGGCCACAACAGTGAGAGGCCCACGTACCGAAAAAAAAAAAAAAAAAAATCGGCATAAGATCTCAACAAACATTCCTCCAAAGAAGACATACAGATAGCCCAAAGCACATGAAAAGACGCTGAACATCACTAATTATCAGAGAAATGCAAATCACAACTACAATGTGGTGTTACCTCACACTGGTCAGAATAGCCATCATCAAAAAGTCTACAAACAATAAATGCTGGAGAAGGTGTGGAGAAAAGGGAATCCTTCTAAACTGTTGGTGGGAATGTAAATTGGTACAACAGCCATAAGAACAGTATGGAGGTTCCTTAAAAAACTAAAAATAGAGCTACCATATGATCCAGCAATCCCACTCCTGGGCATGTATCCAGAGAAAAGCATAATCCAAAAAGATACATGCACCCCAATATTCACTGTAGCACTACTTACAATAGCCAAGACATGGAAGTAGCCTAAATGTCTATCAACAGAGGAATGGATAAAGAAGATGTGGTACATATATACCATGGAATATTAGCCATAAAAAAGAATGAAATAAGGCCATTTGCAGCATCATAGATGGAACTAGAGATTATCATACTAAGTGAAGTAAGTCAGAGAAAGACAAATATCACATGGTATCACTCATATATGGAATCTAATTTTAAAAAATGATACAAATGAACACATATACAAAACAGAAACAGACTTACAGATATCAAAAACAAACTTATGGTTACCAAAGGGGAAATGTGAAGGGGGGATAAATCAGGAGCTTGGGATGCACATACTCACACTACTATATATAAGATAGATAACCAACAAGGACCTACCATATAGCACAGGGAACTCTACTCAATATTCTATGATAAGCTATATCAGAAAAGAATCTGAAAAAGAATGAATATATGTATATGTATAACTGAATCACTTTGCTGTACACCTGAAACTAACACAACATTGTAAATCAACTATACTCCAACAAAAGTCAATTCTTAAAAAATAGTCAAAAATGGAAACAAAAGCATTCAACAGGTGAATAAGTAAAGAAATTGTGGCATGTCACACAATGGAATGTTACTCATCATTAAAAGGAAAAAACTACTAATGCATACACAAAATGAATGAATCTTAAAACCATAATGCTGAGCAAAAGAAGCCAAAAACTGAACTGAATATACTGCATGGTTCCATTTACATGCAGTTCTAGAAAAAGCAAAACTAACCAATAGTGACAGAAATCAGATCATGAGCCTGGAGATGGAGAACTGGCTTCAAAGCAGTATGAGAAAAGCATTTGAGGCTATGAAAATATTCTATATATTGTTTGGAGTGATGATTATAGGGACTATACACACACATATGCCAAAGCTCATCAAACCGTACTGTTAAAATTGGTGCATTTTATTTTATATAAATTATAGCTGAAGTGATTTTTTTAAAATCATGACCACTTTCACTAGTTATAAAAGATTCAGTGGGTTTCAACCTCACTGAAACTTTGTCTAAAGAATATGAATGATACTATCCATTGTACTGGCAAGAAAATTATATTAAATAATTCATATAAACCATTTAGCACCATGCCTGGATCAAAGTAATAAAAATAACGTACACTAAATAACTGCTGAGAAGGTTAAGAGTAGTATTGATGGTATTATCCATTAAGTTTCCCTGGGGAGATGATTTCTGAGAAAACCATAACGAAAGACATGAATTATTGGGGAGAACATTCCATATAGAAAATGTCAGACAAAAGCACTGAGGTAAAATTGCCAAGATGAGTATAGTAATGGGTAACCATCAGGTATATTCTTCTGGGTTAGACAGAAAATTGAGAAAGAAGTTATGGAGGAAGAGAAGGTGAGAGGTGATAAGTCCAGAGATGTAAAAACTAGACTAGGAAATAACGGGACACGTTAGACCAAGTACAGCAATGATATAGAGAGACTGGTGTTCAAAGTAGGCTATTCTGAAAACTATGTATAAAGTGAATAGAAGTAGGGCATGACTTGAGACAAGTACAGGTAGAAACCTATCACTTCTCCATGCAAGAGGCAACAAGGCTTAGGTTAAAAGAGAGAAAAATAAGAATGTGCAAGAAACACTGTGGAGAAATATTTTCAGAAACTGATTCTAATTAGAAGCAAAAAAGAAAAAGGAGTTGCAAATAACTTCAAAGTCTTAAATTGGAAAAATGGGTTGTTCTTTAATACTAATGCCCAAGTGCACAATATGTGCAGAAGGAGAACAGAAAGGAAAACTCAGAAGAGAAAGTATTTTAAAGGGAAAATAGGAGAGAGGTTACAGATTGTGGTAGTCCTTAGTGTTTGTGTTAGTTTGCTAAGGCTGCCATAAGTATCAGAAACTGGGTAGCTTACCTATTTACAATAGCCCGGAGATGGAAACAAGCTAAGTGTCCATCATCGGATGAATGGGTAAAGAAGATGTGGCACATATATACAATGGAATATTACTCAGCCATAAAAAGAAATGAAATTGAGCTATTTGTAATGAGGTGGATGGACCTAGAGTCTGTCATACAGAGTGAAGTAAGTCAGAAAGAGAAAGACAAATACTGTATGCTGACACATATATATGGAATTTAAGAAAAAAAAATGTCATCAAGAACATAGGAGTAAGACAGGAATAAAGACACAGACCTACTAGAGAATGGACTTGAGGATATGGGGAGGGGGAAGGGTAAGCTGTGACAAAGTGAAAGAGCGGCATGGACATATATACACTACCAAACATAAGGTAGATAGCTAGTGGGAAGCAGCCGCATAGCACAGAGAGATCAGCTCGGTTCTTTGTGACTGCCTGGAGGGGTGGGATAGGGAGGGTGGGAGGGAGACGCAAAAGGGAGGGGATATGGGAACAAATGTATATGTATAACTGATTAAATTTGTAAAAAAAAAATAAATAAATAAATAAAAATAAAAGGAGAAAAAAAAAAAAAAGAAAAAGAAACTGGGTGGCTTAGAACAACACAGAAGCATTGTCTCACAGATCTGGAGGCTATGAGTCTGAGATTAAGGTGTCTGCAGGGTTGGTTCCTTCTTTTTTTTTTTTTTTTTTGTGGCACGCGAGCCTCTCACTGTTGTGGCCTCTACCGTTGCGGAGCACAGGCTCCAGATGCGCAGGTCCAGCGGCCATGGCTCACGGGCCCAGCCGCTCCGCGGCATGTGGGATCTTCCTGGACCGGAGCACGAACCCGTGTCCCCTGCATTGGCAGGCGGACTCTCAACCACTGCGCCACCAGGGGAGCCCAGGGTTGGCTCCTTCTGAGGGCTGTGAGGGAGAATCAGTTCCCTGCCTCTCTCTCAGCTTCTGGTGGTTTACCAGTGACCTTTGGTGTTCCTTTCTGCTAATGCTCCATCACCTCAATCTGCGCCTTCATCTTCATATGGTGTTCTCTCTCTGTGCATGTCTGTGTCCATATTCCCCATTTCCATAAGAAAACCAGTCACACTGCCTCAGGGATCCACCCTATGATCTCACCTTAACTAATTATCTTTGCGATGACCCTATTTCCAAATAAGGTCATTTTCTGAGATACTAGGGGTTAAGACTTCAACACATGAATTTGGGGGACACATAATTCAACTCATAAAAGTGTTCGGGCTTCCCTGGTGGCGCAGTGGTTGAGAGTCCGCCTGCCGATGCAGGGAACATGGGTTCGTGCCCTGGTCCGGGAAGATCCCGCGTGCCATGGAGCGGCTGGGCCCGTGAGCCATGGCCACTGGGCCTGCGTGTCCGGAGCCTGTGCTCCACAACGGGAGAGGTCACAACAGTGAGAGGCCCGCGTACCGCAAAAAAAAAAAAAAAAGTGCTGTTCACCAAATATTTCTAGCCATCCCCTACTAAGCATATGTAGACTTGTATTTCCTCACTCTCTCTGAAGTTATGTGTAGCCATATGACGTGCTTTGGCCAATAAAATGTGAATGAAAGTGACATATACCATGTCCAGATGAAGCTTTAAAGGCCAGTGCATGGTTTACACCACATTCTCTCCCCTCTGCTTAGGTATATGTCAAGGTCAATCCTCCATCAGCCAATGTCACTGAGGAACTATCATATAACAAGCAGAGCTTCCTTTCTGACTTGCATTGGGAATACAGCAAGAAAAAGAAATAAGCTTTTGTTGCATTGAGTTAGTTAAATATGGGTATTTTTTTGTTATTCCTACTAGACACCTAGCTTATCCTGACCAACACAGGGAATTCCCTGGCAGTCCAGTGATTAGGACTTTCACTGCCGTGCTTTCACTGCTGAGGGCCTGGGTTCAGTCACTGGTTGTGGAACTAAGATCCCACAAGCTGCACAGCGTGGCCAAAAAAATTTTTTTAATAATAATTTGGAACTGAGCAATACAGAGATGACTTAACTTTTTCTCAGAAGAGTAGTGATTAAAAAAATAACTGTCTATGAGTAAGCCATCACTTCACAGTTTTAAGACAAAAAAGGCTAAAAACAGATGAGACCAAGAGCTTTGTTCCAACTCTGCACTGAACAGCAAGTTGGCAGATTGTTTCTTTGGTGGCTTCCAGAGAACCATGCCTCCTTGGGTAGACCTTTTCAACCTTGACTTTGGGACTGGTTATTTGACTGACTTTGGCCAGTGGTCCACTAATGGGCATGATGAAAACAGAGTCTTGCATATGGAGCCCATCCTCTTGGAGTGCTTGCCCTCTTGACCCTCCCTCGCAGAACCCAGCAACCATGTTGTGAGAAGTCCAACCTAGCCATGTAGAAAGGGCACACGGAGGACCATCAAGACCTTGGCTGACAGCTCCAACTGAGTTCCTAGCAATCATCAATTTGCCAGCATATGAGTGAGGATTCTTGGAATTGGATCTTTCAGCCACAATTAAGCCACCAGAACTGATGTCATGTGGAGCAGAAATGAACTGGCACATCAAGTCCTGTTCAAATTGCAGAATTATAAGCAAATAATGACTGTTGTTGTTTTAAGGCACAAAGCATTTGGGGTGATTATCGTAACAATCAATAAATGCTTTTTGTACGATAAGTAGTCAAAAAATTAAAAGAAATTATTCTGTGTATTAATAATTCTTTGTTCTTTAGTAAAAGAATACTTTAGCATTACAGAGCCAAGATCATGAGCTCTGAAGGTGGCCATACTGGAGCTAAAACTCTGGCTCAGCCACTTACTAGCTGGACAAACACAGGCAAAGAAAACAATCTGTGCACAGAGGAGAAGAACATGCTCTCACTCCCTCTTTCGAGAACACTGGATTCACAACTAACTGCTGAACAATCATCAACAGGAAGACACTGGCACTCACTAAAAAACATACCCCACATGCAAAGACAAAGGAGAAGTGGCAATGAGACGGTAGGACGGGCGTAATCACAATAAAATCAAATCCCATAACTGCTGGGTGGGTGACTCACAAACAGGAGAACACTTATACCACAGGAGTCCACACACTGGAGTGAAGGTTCTAAGTCCCATGTCAGGCTTCCCAACCTGGGGGTCCAGCAATGGGAGGTGGAATTCCTAGAGAATCAGACTTTAGAAGGCTAGAGGGATTTGATTGCAGGACTTCCACAGGACTGGGGGAAACAGAGATTCCACTCTTGGAGGGCACACACAGAGTACTGTGTGCATCGGGTCCCAGAGGAAGGAGCAGTGACCCCATAGGAGACTGAACCAGACCTACCTGCTAGTGTTGGAGGGTCTCCTGCAGAGGCGGGGGGTGGCTGTGGCTCACAGCCCCCTGTGTGTCCCCCTGTGAGGACAAGGACACTGGCAGCAGAAATTCTGGGAAGTACTCCTTGGCGTGAGCCCTACCAGAGTCCGCCATTAGCTCCACCACAGAGCCCGGCTAGGCTCCAATGTTGGGTCGCCTCAGGCCAAACAACCAACAAGGAGGGAACCCAGCCCCACCCATCAGCACACAAGCAGATTAAAGTTTTGCTGAGCTCTGCCCACCAGAGCAACCACCAGCTCTACCCACCAGTCCCTCCCATCAGGAAACTTCCACAGGCCTCTTATATAGCCTCATCCACCAGAGGGCAGACAGCAGAAGCAAGAAGAACTACAATCCTGCAGCATGTGGAACAAAAACCACATTCACAGAAAGATAGACAAGATGAAAAGGCAAGGGGCTATGTACCAGATGAAGGAACAAGATAAAAGCCCAGAAAAACAACTAAATGAAATGAAGATAGGCAATCTTCCAGAAAGAGAATTCAGAATAATGATAGTGAAGATGATCCAGGACCTTGGAAAAAGAATGGAGGCAAAGATCGAGAAGGTGCAAGAAATGGTTAACAAAAATATAGAAGAATTAAAGAACACACAAACAGAGATGAACAATACAATAATTGCAATGAAAAATACACTACAAGGAATCAATAGCAGAATAACTGAGGCAGAAGAACGGATAAGTGACCTGGAAGACAGAATGGTGGAATTCACTGCTGCAGAACAGAATAAAGAAAAAAGAATGAAAAGATATGAAGACAGCCTAAGAGACCTCTGGGACAACATTAAACGCAACAACATTCATGTTATAGGGGTCCCAGAAGGAGAAGAAAGAGAGAAAGGACCTGAGAAAATATTTGAAGGGATTATAATCTAAAACTTCCCTAACATAGGAAAGGAAAGAGCCACCCAAGTCCAGGAAGCGCAGAGAGTCCCATATAGGATAAATCCAAGGAGAAACACACCGAGACACACAGTAATCAAACTGGCAAAAATTAAAGACAAAGAAAAATTATTCAGAGCAGCAAGGGAAAAATGACAAATAACATAGAAGGGAACTCCCATAAGGTTAACAGCTGATTTCTCAGCAGAAACTCTACAAGCCAGAAGGGAGTGGCCTGATATACTTAAAGTGATGAAAGAGAAGAACCTACAACCAAGATTACTCTACCCAGCAAGGATCTCATTCAGATTTGATGGAGAAATCAAAAGCTCTACAGACAAGCAAAAGCTAAGAGAATTCAGCACCCCTAAACCAGCTCTACAACAAATGCTTAAAGGAACTTCTCTAACTGGGAAACAGAAGAGAAGAAAAGGACCTACAAAAACAAACCCAAAACAATTAAGAAAATGGTCACAGGAACATACATATTGATAATTACCTTAAACGTGAATGGATTAAATGCTCCAACCAAAGGACACAGGCTTGCTGAATGGATACATAAACAAGACCCATATATATGCTGTCTACAATAGAAACACTTCAGACCTAGGGACACATACAAACTAAAAGTGAGGGGATGGAAAAAGATATTCCATGCAAATGGAAATCAAAAGAAAGCTGGAGTAGCAATACTCATATCCAATAAAATAGACTTTAAAATAAAGAATGTTACAAGGGACAAGGAAGGACACTACATAATGATCAAGGGATCAATCCAAGAAGAAGATATAACAATTATAAATATATATGTACCCAACATAGGACCACCTCAATACATAAGGCAACTGCTAACAGCTCTAAAAGAGGAAATCGACTGTAACACAATAATAGTGGGGGACTTTAACACCTCACTTACACCAATGGACAGATCACCCAAAAAGAAAATTACTAAGGAAACACAAGCTTTACATGACACGATAGACCAGATAGATTTAATTGATATTTATAGGACATTCCATCCAAAAACAGCAGATTATACTTTCTTCTCAAGTGTGCATAGAACATTCTCCAGGATAGATCATATCTTGGGTCACAAATCAAGTTTCAATAACTTTAAGAAAATTGAAAACATATCAAGCATCTTTCCGACCACAACGCTATGAGGTTAGAAATGAATTACAGGGGAATAACCATAAAAAACACAAACACATGGAGATATAACAATACGTTACTAAATAACCAAGAGATCACTGAAGAAATCAAAGTGGAAATCAAAAAATACCTAGAGACAAATGGCAATGAAAACACGACGATCCAAAACCTATGGGATGCTTCAAAAGCAGTTCTAAGAGGGAAGTTTATTGCTTTACAACCTACCTCAAGAAACAAGAAAAATCTCAAATAAAAAATCTAACCTTACACCTAAAGGAACTAGAGAAAAAAGAACAAACAAAACCCAAAGTTAGCAGAAGGAAAGAAATCATCAAGATCAGAGCAGAAATAAATGAAATAGAAACAAAGAAAACAAGAGCAAAGATCAATAAAACTAAAACTGGTTCTTTGATAAGATAAACAAAATTGATAAACCATTAGTCAGACTCATCAAGAAAAAGAGGGAGAGGACTCAAATCAATAAAATTACAAATGAAAAAGGAGAAATTACAACAGACACCGCAGAAATACAAAGCATCCTAAGAGACTACTACAAGAAACTCTATGCCAATACAATGGACAACCCAGAAGAAATGGACAAATTCTTAGAAACTTATAACCTTCCAAGACTGAACCAGGAAGAAATAGAAAATATGAACAGACCAATCACAAGTAATGATACTGAAACTGTGATTAAAAATCTTCCAATAAACAGAAGTCCAGGACCAGATGGCTTCACAGGTTAATTCTACCAAACATTTAGAGAAGAGCTATCACCCATCCTTCTCAAACTCTTCCAAAAAATTGCAGAGGAAGGAAAACTCCCAAAACTCATTCTATGACGTCACCACCACCCTGATACCAAAACCAGACAAAGATACTGCAAAAATAGAAAATTCCAGACCAATATCACGGATGAATATAGATGCAAAAATCCTCAACAAAATACTAGCAAACAGAATCCAACAACACGTTAGAAGTATCATACACCATGATGAAGTGGGATTTATCCCAGGGATGCAAGGATTCTTCACTATACGCAAATCCATCAATGTGATACATCATATTAACAAACTGAAGAATAAAAACCATATGATCATCTCAATAGATGCAGAAAAAGCTTTTGACAAAATTCAACACTCTACAGAAAACTCTACAGAAAGTGGGCACAGAGGGAGCCTACCTCAACATAATAAAGGCCATATATGACAAACCCACAGCAAACATCATTCTCAACAGTGAAAAACTGAAAGCATTTCCTCTAAGATCAGGAACAAAACAAGGATGTCCACTATCACCACTATTATTCAACAAGTCCTAGCCACAGCAATCAGAGAAGAAAAAGAAATAAAAGGAAAACATATTGAAAAGAAGAAGTAAAACTGTCACTGTTTGCAGATGACATGATACTATACATAGAGAATACTAAAGATGCCACCAAAAAACTACTAGAGCTAATCAATGAATTTTGTAAAGTTTCAGGATACAAAATTAATGCACAGAAATCTCTTGCATTCCTATACACTAATGATGAAAAATCTGAAAGAGAAATTAAGGAAACACTCCCCTTTACCATTGCAACAAAAGAATAAAATACCTAGGAATAAACCTACATAGGGAGACAAAAGACCTGTATGCAGAAAATAATAAGACATTGATGAAAGAAATTAAAGGTGACACAAACAGATGGAGAGATATACCATGTTCTTGGTTTGGAAGAATCAATATTGTAAAAATGATACCCAAAGCAATCTACAGATTCAATGCAATCCCTATCAAATTACCAACAGTATTTTTTACAGAACTAGAAAAAAATCTTAAAATTTGTATGGAGACACAAAAGATCCCGAATAGCCAAAGCAGTCTTGATGGAAAAAAACGGAGCTGGAGGAATCAGACTCCCTGATTTCAGACGATACTACAAAGCTACAGTAATCAAGACAACATGGTACTGGCACAAAAACAGTAATATAGATCAATGGAACAGGATAGAAAGCCCAGAGATAAACCCACGCACTATGGTCAACCAATCTATAACAAAGGCGGCAAGGATATACATTGGAGAAAAGACACTCTCTTCAATAAGTGGTGCTGGGAAAACGGGACAGCTACATGTAAAAGAATGAAATTAGAACACTCCCTAACACTGTACACAAAAATAAACTCAAAATGGATTAGAGACCTAAATGTAAGACTGGGCACTATAAAACTCTTAGAGGAAAACATAGGAAGAACACTCTTCAACATAAATCACAGCAAGATATTTTTTGACCCACCTCCTAGAGAAATGGAAATAAAAACAAAAATAAACAGATGGGACCTAATGAAACTTAAAAGCTTTTACAGAGCAAAGGAAACCATAAACAAGACGAAAAGACAACCCTCAGAATGGGAGAAAATATTTGCAAACGGATCAACAAAGGATTAATCTCCAAAATATATAAACAGCTCATGCAGCTCAATAACAAAAAAACAAACAACCCAATCCAAAAATGGGCAGAAGACCTAAATAGACATTTCTCCAAAGAAGACATACAGATGGCCAAGAGGCACATGAAAAGCTGCTCAACATCACTAATTGTTAGAGGAATGCAAATCAAAACTACAATGAGGTATCACCTCACACCTGTTAGAATGGGTATCAGAAGATCTACAAACAACAAATGCTGGAGAGGGTATGGAGAAAAGGGAACCCTCTTGCACTATTGGTGGGAATGTAAATTGATACAGCCACTATGGAGAACAGTATGGAGGTTCCTTAAAAAATGAAAAATAGAATTACCATATGACCCAGCAATCCCACTACTGGGCATATACCCAGAGAAAACCATAATTCAAAAAGACACATGCACCCCAGTGTTCATTGCAGCACTACTTACAATAGCCAAGTCATGGAAGCAACCTAAATGCCCATCGACAGAAGAATGGATAAAGAAGATGTGATACATATATACAATGGAATATTACTCAGCCATAAAAAGGAATGAAATTGGGTCATTTGTAGAGACGTGGATGCATCCTGAGACTGTCATACAGAGTGAAGTAAGTCAGAAAGAGAAAAACAAATATCGTATATTAATGCATATATGTGGAACCTAGAAAATGGTACAGATGAACCAGTTTGCAGAGCAGAAATTGACCCAGAAGTAGAGAACAAACGTATGGACACCACAGGGGGAAAGCAGCAGGGGTGGGGGGGGTGTTGGGATGAATTGGGAGACTGGGATTGACATGTATACACTGATGTGTATAAAATGGATGACTAATAAGAACCTGCTGTATAAAAAAATAAAATTAAATTTTAAAAAAATCTGTGAACCTCAGTTTCTTCTTTCACACAGCAAGCATAGAAAGAAGGACCTCCCAACTTTATTGTGAATTAGAGACAATTATTACATATAAAGTACCAGAAACAAAGTCTGCACTCAATAAATGGTAATATTATTATATTTTGTTTAATTATTAATGATTCATCAACTGTTGATGGAGCATCAGCTATGTGACAAGCATATGATGGGTGGTGAGGATACAAAGATAAGCATATCCCTGCACTGCACTTTCTGAGATCTTATAGTCTATTAACTGTACTGTATTAAGTTTATCAGAGGAAAGCTACAGGTTTAGTAAGAAAGCCTAACAAGGACACCTTATTGAAATGCATGGCTGGGCTTCCCTGGTGACGCAGTCGTTAAGAATCTGCCTGCCAATGCAGGGCACACAGGTTCAAGCCCTGGTGCGGGACGATCCCACATGCCGTGGAGCAACTAAGCCCATGCATAACAACTACTGAACCTGTGCTCTAGAGCCCTTGAGCCACAACTAGTGAGCCCGTGTGCCCCAACTACTGAAGCCCGTGCGCCTAGAGCCCCTGCTCCACAACAAGAGAAGCCACCGCAATGAGAAGCCCACATGCCGCAACGAAGAGTAGGCCCCCCTCACTGCAACTAGAGAAAGCCCGCGTGCAGCAACAAAGACCCAACACAGCCAAAAATAAATAAATTAAATAAATAAATAAAATTTATTAAAAAAAAGAAATGTGTGGTCTAGGATAGTTTCTCTGATAAACATTTAAACTGAGTCTGAAAAAGATAAGGAGGTATTAACCAGGTGAAGAATGCTAGAGAGATGAGTATGAACAGAGGAACAGCAGCATGAGCCTGAAGCAAGAGAGGACTTGTACATTCTTACAGCTGAAAGAAGGCTTCTGTGACCTGGTCAGGAAGCAGGAGGGGTGTATAATAGGAAACTAAGAGATAAGCCTTGTGTTTTTCTTAATATCTAGCCTAGAACCCCTATCCTGAGAGACTAGGTATACAGTACTATGGCCGTGGTATGACCAATCGCCAACAATGTGCAAATACTACCTAGGAAATAGAAGTTAATGACCCATGAAGCAAATCATTTCCAAAAGGTGGTCCACAGGTTCGTGCCATGCTGTGAATAATAAATTTTAGCGCTTCGAGGTGAGGCAAGAAAAATGGGACAATGTAGAGAATTGTTAATAAATTCATTTGATTTTGAATTTTATAATTATGTCCTTACTAGTTTTTGTGAATAATAGTGATGATAGTCGGTTTTATTTTCAATGCCTTTACCTTGAAAAGTAGAAAGGTAGCAACTCTATTGCACTCCAGAAACTATTTTCATCTGACTTTGGGGTTTCTTCCTGTGTTCTGTGATATATACAAGTCTAGGAACAGCTGACACAAAAGGCAACAGTGTCTAGATTGATTCTTATCTTAAATAGTTGACTATTTTGTAAGAGGCAATAGTATAGAGCAAGCAGAAGTAGAGCCTCCTGCATCCTCAAGGTGAAGCTATTGAATATTTGTTTGAGATTTTTTCTTACTAAAAAAAAAGGTAATACATCAGGGACTGAAAATTCATATTCACATTCACACACATATAATATTCTTTATGTGGAAAATGCATCAAGGAAACAGCACTGTAATTTTTCTGTGAAATACAAATGCCAAAGACATGCATAATTTATACAACATAGAACCAACAGACCATGTAGGTTTGGTGTTTAATTATGATCCCTTGGTTCTTCCTGATGAGCACCATTAATCAGTCCAATCAGTGTCTGAAATGTCCTATTTCTGCCTACAGATAAACACCCAACTGGAGGTATTAAAAAAATTTTAATTGAAATGTACTTTTGTATAAAGCATTTCTCAGCCTAAATGTAATAACTGGAATTTAAAAGCAAATAAACAAATGAATGACAAAAACAGTAATATATTTTTCTGAAATTTTTAGAGATACATGAAAAAGTATAATTTTAAGCATCTTGACCTTTTGCTCAAGCAAAACTTCCTCCTGTTTAATTAGTTTGTGATTTTTAAAAAAAAAAAAAAAAACCTCTAAAGTTGCTGCTTTAATACTGATAAACTTAGAAGGGACCTTCATGCTTTAATGTGGTTGTGTATTAGAATATTCGACCTGATGGATATCCAAAGGCTAGAACAATCTCTCAATGGTTTCACATTTTCTAACTTACATTTTCTAACTCCCTCCATGCAAAGAGAAGTAAAATCGATAAGACAGGCTGTAAGCATTAAGACTTAGATCTTGTTTTTCCTTTACATATCTCAGTCTACAGCTGCTCCACTGCATCGCCATAACAACATGGATCCACGGAACATTTGCAAATGGCCTGAAGGGACATTTCCTGCATGGAAGTTACCAACATTTATAAGGTAAACATTGCCATTTGTTTCCTCAAAAGTCGATGGAAAACCTGACTTCAGCTCTACTCCTATCACACTAGAAGCAGCCTTGTCATTTGTTAAGATAGCCATTGTCTCCTCTCTAGTAGAACAAGCTCAGTCACAGGCTTCTCCAAGTCTCATCCATCATGCTCCTCATGGCAGAGCCTGCTTCTATCAATCACTGTGTGCTCTCAATTCTCTCTACCCTATAATCCCTCTGGACAGTGCACTGCAGTACTGTGCTGGATTCCAGGCTGCCTTACAAATATCATCTGGTAATTTCATCCATACGTATGTTTCAAATGCCAAGTCGTTTATAAATCTGAAACAAAGCACTACTACAACTATTGCTCCTTATTTCCTAATAGTTTTATTCACTTTATATCCTTACTAACTGCTTGCAAGATAAATGGATAGACATCAATATAGCATGGTGGTTAACAGCATGAACTTTAAGTTTGAATTAAGGTGGAGTCGTAGCTTCATCATCTATTAGCTGTGAAACTTTGGACAAGTTATTTAAACTCTCTAAACCTCGGGTTCTTCATCCGCAAACCAGGGACGTTAGTACCTATTTTATAACTTTCTTGTAAGAATGAAACGTTAGGGTCGTGGTAGGACAGGTGTCTAATGCAAAATAAGGGCCTGAGAGATGTTTGTTATTGTAGTCACTGTTTGTCCCACTCACTCGACAGCTATTTTCTGAGCACCTACTATGTTCCCAGCATGTTCTAAAGGTTGAGTAATGAGTGGTGAATAAAAGAGACATGGTCTATGTACTCTATGGAGCTTACACCCTGGTGAGGGAGAGGCACAATAAACAACTCAGCATATAATTACAAATAGTGACAAAGGCTGAGAGAAAGACAGATGCTGTGATAGAGAACACCAGAGAAAGATGGGATAATCAGGAAGGGCTTTCCGGAGAAAGTTATCTTTAAACTGCAACCTGAAAGATGAGGAAAATACCCAGTGAAGAGTGGGAGAAGGCAGAGGACAGAGGCTAAGTGGGAAAGCACTATGAAGTAGGTCGAGGGTCTGGAGCATGCTTAGTAAGTATTGATCAGACTGAAAGAGTTTCAGAAGCCAGAAAAGGCAGAATCTTGTAGAACATGGGAAGAAGCTTGGATTTTACTCTAAATTCAATAGGAAACTATTGAGAAGTTTTAAGGAGGAGAGTGGCATGATCTGATTTCTGTTTTTAGGAAATTACTCTGGTTATCATGTGATAATTTGGAAAAATGCAACAGAAGTGGATGGACAAGTTAGGAAGCTGTTGCAATAGTCCAGGAAGGAGATGATGGCGACTTGGACTTAGTGGCAGGGGTGCCAGTAGAATCAAATCTCACCATGATATTGACTGGGGGAGGGAGGTGTTGTGGTTGACTTCAATTTCTTCCTGTTTATTTCACTCTTATAACTATCACCAGCCAGCCTTTAGGCTTCCAAAACAGGGCGTAGCAAAATAATAATTTTAGATGTTTACATTAAATATTCTCTTGTACTTATTTGGTTATTTTCTAGCAACCTTCTCAGAAACTTACTCAACACATTTCCCTGTTTACATCAGTATTCCCCAAATCCTGCAATAAGACTTAGAGAAAAGTAAAAATTCTTAATCATCATGAAAACTTTACTCTTTAGCACCAAGCTGAGATGCTGGTAATCTGTGAAGCCTTGTTTTAATCCCATCCAATGCAACAAAAATTACCGAGCCTCCCCTCTATGAAATTTGTTTTTTGCCTTACCTGGAAGCCTCAAGGATTCTCTACATAACTTATTTTGCTTCAAATTTATATGTGCCTACTTTCATTCCCTTATAAACAACACCAACAGGTGGTATGGAATATTTGGTTGCATAATGATTAAGCCTGAATTTGGTGAGAACTCAAAGATTAAGGTTATTCTTAGCAAAACAAGTAATCCACTGCCAGGACTTTAAAGTGTTTAATGATTTATATCAAAAGAACACCTATGGAAGCACACCATGTGACTTGCAGATCTCCGTTTAAAACCATATATACCTGAAATAAGAATCCGTGTACATTCACCCACAAACACTATCTCAACACCATGAAAGAAATGAGTGACTCCATCTTTGTGTGTTAGGGAGTAGATTCTGAAACTAATCTCAATCACCACTTGATGCATGTTCCGTCAAAATGCAGGCCCCAAGGTGTTCAATGCATTCTGGCTATTTAAACATCTTTATGGGATTTTTCTCAATAAGTGGGAGCAATGCAATTCTTCTACTCTTATTATGTGCAGAAAATAGTTAACAGGAGGATACTTGAGAAAATATCACAGGGTCATTTCATTGTCCCATAGCTCAGCATGTCGTAGTTTGAAACAACCAAAGATCCAATTCATCCTATCTGTTGTAGTCCCAGAACTACCCTTTTAAAGAAAATTTTGTATCTAGAATCAGAAAACTCAGCCTTAAAGTAATTCAACCCAGATTAGGCAATTTTGATAGCAGAGAAGAGAAAACAAAAACACTGAAGACAGCATAGCATGTCATCCAGAAAGATGAGATGTGGGTGTGGAACCAGACTAGGGGCAGCAACACAGAATGACGAAGCATTTGGAAGAGGAGATGGAGTGGGAGAATTCCAGAATTCCAAAGAAAAGTTTTATCTAATAATTAAAATGACATCTACCAGTTACCAAACATATGCCAAGGGCCAGACACTATACTAGACACTTCATGAATCTTATCTTCTTATAGCAACTCTACAAGGCAGGTCTTAAGTATTCTCATTTTTTGACGAGGAACCAAATCTTCATAAGGTTATATACCAGGCTTAACATTCCTCAGCTAGGAACTGCAGAGCCAGAATGTGATGTCATTTCTATCCATCTTTTGTAAAGACCAGAGCTGACTGGTAGGGTTGTTCAACCTACACAACCCTATACAATGGTCCTGTTAAAGCCCACCTCTTGGGCTTCCCTGGTGGCACAGTGGCTGAGAGTCCGCCTGCCGAGGCAAGGGACACGGGTTCGTGCCCCGGTCCGGAAAGATCCCACATGTCGCGGAGCGGCTGGGCCCCTGAGCCATGGCCGTGGAGCCTGCGTGTCCGGAGCCTGTGCTCCGCAACAGGAGAGGCCACAACAGTGAGAGGCCCATCTACCGCAGAAAAAAAAAAGCCCACCTCTTTCCACAAAAATACATTTTCCAAAGTTTGATTAAGTTTTAAACACTGACATTTAGAAGCCCTAAGCTCAAAGCTGCAGTCCTAAGGTGAATTTGAGAAGCCCCAAGCATTTTTGATGGAAGGAAGACCATATTGACATATTTTCAGAAATATGGCAGAGTAGTTCAGGGAAGCTCTGACAGGGAGACCAAGGTGGCACATGACAAATAGTTTCTGGGTGATCTATTCTGAGCAAAAGTCGGAGAGAAGAGGATGTGGAACCGCACATGGTGGCTGACTTTATGAAGAGTGTGGCAGATATTGGCAGTTGCCCTCTAATATCTATCACCCTCTTATTTCTTTTAGGAACAAAACTACTGATTTTTAGCTGGGTTTAGCTGTTCAGCTAGATAGTTTCCCAGGCTCCTTGGCAGCTAGGTTCCAACCAATGGAGTTTCTGGTTGACATCTGTCAGATTAAAAACAAATCTAGACTTTATTAGAAAGGATTATTGAGAAGCATTGGGGTGGGATGATGGCAATGGGAGGGAAGAGAACTATTACAGCAGGGAGAACACTGACCACATGATCTGCACGTGTCAGGCAAAATGGGTTTCTTCCACCAAGAGGAGGAAACAGGGCTAGACAGAACCAGGTGCAGGGAAGTGGGATGAAAGGGTGGCAAAGTCAAACAGTAGATCAAAGAATGTTTCACCCTGAGTCCAGCGCATTTTCTGGGAGACCCTTAAGGAGGGGCTGTACCCCGGCTCAGGCTGAGGGCAGGCCAAATTTCAAGGGGCTCAAGGGAAGGAGAAAATCTTAACCAAAGCCTGGTTAATAAATATTTTGTTCCCAGTGATCAGTGGGGACCAAACAGTTCTGCTAATCAGTTAGGAAGCAAAGAATGGGAATTTGGAGGGTCTGTGTCTGGCCTTGTCATACACAAACAAGAGCGGCATCTTGAGTTTTTTCTAAATCATGGGTAAGTGTGGTTCTTTGCAGTAAGTTGTTTCCCAGAACACAAAGAGTAGGAAGGATTTCTTTAATCATTGCGGGTTTCCAGAATCACAGGGCTCTGGTAAAGTTCGACATGGTCATAATCTTAAGAGGACTCTGCTTGCCTGTACTTCCTCTTTGGCCTGTTAGTGGTTGGAGCTTAGATGTGGTGGTGATGAGTCACCCTAAGGGAGGGTATAACCTAAGATGGGAGGAACCTGGGTGCCTGAATGACTTTGTGGAACAGAGCTATCAGCTTGCCCTCGTCAGCTCACCTACCTCTGGACTATTAGGAAAGAGAAAAAGAAGCTTCTATCTAGTTTGCAACGTTTTATTTTTAAGTCTCCAAGTTATAGCCACTTAGCGCATACCCTCATGATTAAAAATAGTCCCTGCAAACAAGAAATTTTTTGTGTGTTTTTAGCATCATGGTCAACCTGTAAGCATCATCTTCAAATATGAGAGATAATAATAAATGCAGAGCTCCCTTGCAAGTATTCATATTCTCATTAATGTATGAACACCTGAAGCATCAAAAGTTCAATTTTGCTCTTCTTTTTCTATGTCACATAGGAAAAGAATTCTGTTTCAGTTCCTGAAATGCATTTTAAAACTTTCCATTCACCTAGCATTGGAACATAAGAAAAGGAAAATGCACTTATTTCTAACTAAATAATATATATTAATGTATGAATTTGTTATGCTATTGTTGGGGCTCTTAAAAAGTTGCTTAAAATGGCATAATGTTCTACCATTTGATTCAAATGGCCTTTAGGTCAGTAATGTACTCCTTAATTGGAAATGTGGACATAGGAAGACACAGAAGTTTGACCAGTAGTGTTTAAAAGAACGAACTAATCGCTATCGACTATGTATCACTTCCTGTTAGACACTGTAATGCACCCATCAAAGGTTGTTCCCAAATGTAGCACCCACATGATGTACTTTGCTAATTGAACAATTACATGTATGCCTATTGCTAGTGGCACAGCCTGTCAAATTCCAAAGGTCTTTCCTTTCTTATTTAAATTTCTCAAGCAGTCCTAATAACATAAATAAGAATTATCGATTAGTCTATGTTCCTCTAGTGAAAAAATAGTCCCATATCAAAACTGCCTAGGAAGGCTGTTTGTTCAACTTAATCTAAACAAAGAATTGGGTAAAAGCACTCACTGCAGCCTCTTTGATTCACTGGATCATTGAATTCACTGTTTCAGTTGAGTTCCTAATGATTTTCAAATACATTTTGGAGAAGTTACCTATCCTAGCAAAAAATGAGCCTTTACGGTTTTAATTCCCTGCATCTCCTCTGTATTTTATGTGTGACTTTAATATGCTGTGAAATTATTCCAAATCTTTATTGTCCATTGTTCCCTTTTAAAAAACAGGTCCAGAACAGACATGAGACAAGCAACCAAATATATAGCATCGTTTTTCACCTAAATACTCAGAGTTTCAAAAGCATTCTCTCCTCTCCCAAATCACCCCTTCTCCTCGTGGCTTCTGAAAAGTTCTACTTAAATGGATAAGCTCCCCACTGGGGGCATTATCAATTAAGAACTTCTGCTCCAGCCTTTGCACTTTGCAGTAATTCAACAATCTTGTATATGTTAAAAACAATCTCACTTCCAAGATTTGGTGTTTCTTGCTAATGCAAAACATCACTGGAAAAGGTCATCCTTTTTTCTATAGTGGAACCAACAAAGGAGAAGGGCACTAAGCCCTAAGAAATTCACTAAAACTTCTTTCCTTTTCATTCAAGCTTAAAACCTTACCTATCATTACAAAATGAAACAGAAATTTACCAGTCATTAGACTGAATTTGCTGATAAATAAGTACTTTTCTGCTTTTGAAAATCCTTTACAAAAAAGACTAACAAAAGCAGTTCCTATCAAGGTGATTACTGTACATGCTTTTACTTTTGAAAAGAAACCAGTTTCCCATGTTCTTACTTTGATGGGCTAATGCTAAACTCCACAAGAAGAAATCTTTTGGAAATGCGGACATAACCTGGGTTAGACATACTCCAGTGCTTTTCTCAGATGTTCTGGGTCCTTTCTTAAACATTCTAGGTTTGGTATGCAATATGAAACGCAATTGGGTAAAGGACAGTTCGAAGTTCCTTTGTATGTGCTATTCAAAAAATAAGTTTACAAAGTCAAAAGTCAGTGTAGTGTGTGTATGCAATAATTCTGCATGTGTGTGTGACAAACCTGTACAACTGGTCGGCTACTGTTAACTTCTTTCTCTCCAGCACCTGTTTTAACACAGCATGACGTAGTAGATACTCAATTAAAGATTGCTAAATTGAAAGGATGGCTGACGTGTAACAAAGATTACATATAACCCTTAGTTTAAAATGCTTACCTTTTGGGCTTCTCTGGTGGCGCAGTGGTTGAGAATCCGCCTGCGGATGCAGGCGACGCGGGCTCGTGCCCAGGTCCGGGAAGATCCCACAGGCCGCGGAGCGGCTAGGCCCGTGAGCCATGGCCGCTGAGCCTGCGCGTCAGGAGCCTGTGCTCCTCAGCGGGAGAGGCCACAACAGTGAGAGGCCCGCGTACCGCAAAAAAAAATAAAAAGCTTACTTTTTAAACAATTGATTCTCAAAACAAAGTGAATACGAGATTGATTGCTAAATTACTGAATACCTATAAAGGAGTGTTTAACCTACTCCAACCTACACAATATGTCGATGGGATGTGAACACTCTTAATTAGCTGCATCCGTTGGACGTTTCCCTACCTCACTGAGATCACTGTCTCCCTTTTAAAATAGAATATTGAATGCTCGGGAGGCTGCGGAGATAGGTCGAAGCTCGCCCTCGAAGCTCGCCCTCGCGATAACTTCCGGCTGGGGCGCCTCGCGATAACTTCCGGCTGGGGCGCCTCGCGATAACTTCCGGCTAGTGCGCCTCGCGATAACGTCCGGCTGGTGCGCCTCGCGACAGTGTCGTGCTGGGCGGGGCCTGCTGGGCGGAGCAGACCGCGCGACAGCTGCGCTCGTGACCGAAGTGAGCCGGAAGGTCTTAAAGCGAAGACCCCTTCCCAAACGCTCAGTTTTGCAAACTGCTACAGTTTAGCCTGCGACGCTTATGATTAGAGTCAATAATTTGCAATGGCCAGCTCACCTGATGCATTCTTAAGGTATGGCTTCTCCACCAGCTTTCTTAAAAGTCTGGCTCACTTTGAACCTCTTAAAAGCATTAATCTTCCGGGACCTGATAATAAAACTATGGGATAAATTGGATCACTATTACAGAGTTGTCAAGTAACATTGCTGCCCTATCAAAGTCCAGCCACACGTCTCTTTCCCACTAAAACATGTGGCGATGATCAGGCCAAGATCCACGACAGTCTGTACTGTGCTAAGGGGCCTGGCTCTTGCATACAGGCGCATGTGATGAGGACAAGGGAAGGACCCATGAGCTGGAGCACTCGGCTGTAAAATGTATGAGAGGAATTCTCTACTGCTATGTGCATCAGGCCCATAAGGTCCAGCAGCTTAAGCAGGATCCACTCCCAACATGTCTTTACTCTACCTTCGAGGTACAGACAGGGGATGAGATCCTCTCCTATGAGGAATATGGTCATCTTCGGATAAATGCAGTGTCACTCTATCTCCTTTACCTTGTGGAAATGATTTCCTCAGGACTCCAGATTATCTATAACACTGATGAGGTCTCTTTTATTCAGAACCTTTTATTTTGTGTAGAAAGCATTTACTGTGTACCTGACTTTGGTATCTGGGAAAGAGGAAGCAAATATAATAATGGCAGCACAGAGTTGCATTCGAGGTAATTTGCTGATTTATCAGTGTTTTTGTTTTTGTTTTAATTTAAATGTGTGGAATTTGAATATGAATAAAAATCAAAGTACTAGATTGGAAAACATAAAAATAAAACGGAATTAATATTAATGATGACAATTAAATCAGACAACACACACATTGTGCCCAGCGTTGCACCAGGCATGTAGTAGTAGATACCCATTAGATGGTAATAATTATTTTATTTTACAAGAGTGAAAAGAAAAGTTTATTCTACCTGGTGACTCTGTTCTGATTCTGAGGGAAAGTAGCAAATTTTTATAATATGTGTGAACTTTTCATCTTATGTATAAACGTTGCCTTCTCTCTCCTCTTTTTTTAGAAGAATGGGATAGAGGGCAGACCAATACCTGGAAAGAAAACAGCTGCATCCTTACACCTGACCTTCCAGGATACCCCCTCCCTCATCATTGCCACCTCTATTGCTTTTGTCTGGTTTCTGCATGTTGATCTCGATTTGTCTTGGGTCTGCATGGAGCCACCTGCAGGGCTTTTGTTACTCCACCTATTGAGTCTCCCTTTGAGTAGAAAAAAGAAAAGATTTCCAGAGTCTGGACAAGAACATTTTCTTAAGTACCTAATAAAAGGGGCATGAAACTATTTACCAACCTCACTTAAATCCAGTAAAATTACCATTTACAGGGTGTTGCATTAAGTTGATTGCTTTCCTTTCTCTAAATAAAGACTTAAATTTCAGCTCACAGGAAAAACTGATACCAAGAGAAGCTGCTTGTGAAATGATACAAGCAGCACCGGTCGGGGGAATGTTAGAGGCAGGGTGGGGAGGAAAACAAAACTTGAACCAAAACCTTCACCGCATGTTTCATTTTAGAGTAATAATCAAAAACAAATTAAATGTCAAGTTTCCTTGGATTATTATTCTCCCGGTCACGAGGCCACTTTTCATTGTTTCTCAGGGTTATCCTGAATAGAGATATTGTACAGTCCACATTAGGGAGAGAAACTGGTTGCTCTCAACTCTGACCACAGATGTAAAATAACAGGCTCTGATATTCTTTCAGAAGTTTTGACTTCATTTTTTCTGGAAACTATAAAAAGAAATCTTTTTTGTTGCTACAGCTTTGCTGTGCTAGATGCTTTGTATTGCTTCCCTTCAGTCTGGTCTTAAGAGAAGAGCTTTATCCTGCATACCTATTAGCAAAGAAAAGTGTCTTAGAATCCCTACACAAAAGAATTATTTTGTAGAGGTGCCCGGCCATAGGTTTATATTCATTCCTGGTTTCTCAGGTGACCTATCACGCATAACAAATTTTTTGAAGAGATTAGAAAAAAGATGGTGGGACTAAAGAAGAATTTGAAAGTTCACTGTATCCAATAACCCGAGAAGAACTTTAAAAGAAAAAAAAAATTAAGAGAGACAAAGTGGTTTCTAAAATAAACAAACAAGGATCTGCCTTAATAAAGTAGTTGACAGCTTCTCTCCCTCTTTTCCAGGCTCAGCCACCGGCAGCAGACAAAAGGCCTCGTTTGCACAGCTGTTGCCCAAAGAACTGAACAAAGCGCTGAAACTTTAACTTGAATTTGAAAAAAAAAAAAAGTCAACTGACAAAAAAAGCACAGATATCAGTGAAGTCAGCAAAGAGGCAAAAAACTTTGTGAGGTCAGGAAGAAGAATTTTCTAAAAGGTAAATTTCCTGGGAGCTCGAAGGAAACTGGAAATCGGAGTCTGATAAAGGCACGGAGGCTGAGCTCTGGAAGCTCCCATCCCCTCACAGCCACCAGAGTGCAGATCACAACAGCAGGGAGAAATCCATTGCCCAAGATGGTGGAGCAGAAAAGGCAACAATTTCTTCAGAGCTCGGAAGCTGGAGCCAAGTGAGGGCTAACTTCAAGAGCCTGCTTCATATCGTTTCTTCTAACTTCTGGAGTCTGCCTTAGCATGAGTCTCTGTCATGGGGAGAGGGAAGATCCGGGAAAGACAGAAGGTAGTAATGTTTTTACATCCCCTTCATTTTAAGTATTTTTCTTGTCCTTTTTTTTTTTTTTTTTTGCGGTACGCGGGCCTCTCACTGCTGTGGCCTCTCCCGCTGCGGAGCACAGGCTCCGGACGCGCAGGCTCAGCGGCCATGGCTCACGGGCCCAGCCGCTCCGCGGCATGTGGGATCCTCCCGGACCCGTGTCCCCTGCATCGGCAGGCAGACTCTCAACCACTGCGCCGCCAGGGAAGCCCCCTGTCCTTTATTTTTTTTTAACAATATATAAAGCCTCACAAAAGAAGAGGCAACTAGTGTTTTACAAGTAAAGCCTCTTGGGGAAATAATCAATATACTGGTTTAGTCTATTTATTATTTATAGACTATCAGTTTCAAAAGAAAGCTTGAAGCATCCATACAATAGAAACTATGAAAACAATTAGAACATTAAACCAGGAGTCAAAGAACAAGATGGCAGGATCTAATGGGGACAGGGAGAGGGAGTAATTGTACCAGAAAATATAGAAACAGTCTTCTCCTTTGCTGTATCAGCTGTGATATACAGAACTAAAATTTAAGTTCAACTGCAGTGAATTCAGTTCTTTTTTTTTTTTCCAGTCCTTTTCCAGCTGCAATAAGAAATGCTGAAGGAATTTCAAGTACAGTCCCAGAAATAGTAATTAAATGTTCACAACATACCGCCTATGCATTGGGTTTGCCCAAAAGTTCATTTGGGTTTCTCCATGAGGGTATGGAAAAACCGAATGAACTTTTTGGCCAGCCCGATCCTAGACCACCCCCCGCCCCCCCCTTGAAGAGTCTTGGAGTCTTATGCGAAACAGAAAAAAAACCAAATAATCTCAATGCAATATGATCAATTTGGATTGCATTTCTTTTCATATATACTATAGGAGAGGTTTTGTGGGGCTAGAGAAGGAAAGCCTTCACTTGTTGGGAAAGAGAAAAAGCATTACTAACACTTGATATATTGGCAGGGACTTAAAAGGAGACCAATTTTCCAAATGGAAAAGAGGAAGAAGGACAGTCCCCAAAGAAACCATGCATGCAAAATGACAGAGGAGGAAAGACCACAGCATGTTCACGAAGATTTCACCATTGAGGGGCTAGGGATAAAGTGGAAAAGTAGCCTGGAACTGTGAAAAACTATAAAGAAGACACTGAAGAGCTTTTCAACAGGTAAGTGAAAGTATCCTATTTCAGTTTTAGAAGCCAGTTGCATGTTGCAACTTGGAGAGTGGATAAGAGTAAGAGTGAAAGTAAGGAAGGAGGCTGTTTTAGGGTTCTTCAGAGAAACAGAACCAATAGGATGTGTGTGTGTGTGTGTGTGTGTGTGTGTGTGTGTGTGTGTGTATACATATATATATTTGTATAACAAGGGGTTTCTTTTAAGGAATTGGCTCACACAATCACAGAAGATGGCAAGTGTAAAATCTGCTGGCTGGGCTGGCAGGCTGGAGACCCAAGAGAGCCGATGCCACAGTTCTAGCTGAAGGCTCTGTGCTGTAGCAACAGAAAGAGCCAATCAGTGTTGCAGTTGAAGTCCAAAGGCAGTGTGCTGAGAATTCTCTCTTGCTTGGGGGAAGTCAGTCTTTTTTTTTTTTTTTTTTAATTTATCTTGGCTGTGTTGGGTCTTCATTGCTGTGCACAGGCTTTCTCTAGTTGCGGCGAGCGGGGGCTACTCTTCGTTGCGGTGTGCAGGCTTCTCATTGCGGTGGCCTCTCCCGTTGCGGAGCACAGGCTCCAGGCGCGCGGGCTTCTGTGGTTGCAGCACGTGGGCTCAGTATTTGTGGCCCGTGAGCTCCAGAGCACAGGCTCAGCAGTTGTGGCACACAGGCTTAGTTGCTCCACGGCACGCAGGATCCTCCTGGACCAGGGCTCGAATTCATGTCCCCTGCATTGGCAGGCGGACTCCCAACCACTGCGCCACCAGGGAAGCCCAGGTCAGTCATTTTGTTCTATTCAGGCCTTCAACTGATTGGATGAGACCTGCCCACATTATGAAGAGAAATCTGCTTTACTCAAAGTCCACTCATTTAATGTTAATCTCATCCAAAACACACTCCCAGAAACGTCCAAAATAATGTTTGATCAAATATCCAGGTACCCTGTGGCCCAGACAACTTGACACATAAAATTAACCATTACAGAGGCTATTAGTTTATATAGAGGCTACATAGTATACATGAGACATGGTATAGGGTCTGGACTAAGCTCAGAGCAATTGGGACAGGAAAAAATAAATAAGATGTAGAGGAAAATTGAACATGAAGATATAAAAGGGACATTGGATGAAATCAAGATTGGTAGTTTGAACAAATATGTACAGAAAAAAAATGAATTAGATGGCCAGTAACCTCCAAGAATACATTTTTCTTTTAGTTCTTTTCTTTTTCCATAGCAAATCCAATTTTCTTCTGCCTACTGGTGCCTATATTCACAATTCACAAATTTGTCTTATTCCAAACTTCATCACCAGTTACTCTAAGAATCATTATAGTTGCAAAGGATATTTCATTGATCAGAGTTCATATGTGTGGGGATACATATTTCTTGATCTATCTTGAAACATGCATTTACTTCTTGTGAAATCTGGTAACTTAAATACACTTCTTTGCCTCTGTTTCTACCCAAACAAAATGTATAAACACATAGGAACAAGAATACATAGGAAATAACAACAGAGAGAAATAGTGACAAAATTTTGAGAACCGAAATTAGGTAGAATGAGTGATAAATCAAAGGAAAACAGAAAATCAAGAAATTAAATTCCCCCACAAAACCCGAGAAGAACTCAGCAATTGGAGAAACAAGACGCTTCTGAAAGGAGATGGGAGGTGTTCAAGGGGAGCAGAAAGTCTAACGTAAAAATCAATTAAATTTCTAAATCACCTCCCCAACTCCCTGCAGCTAGCTGTCTGCCTGTCGCCAACCCCAGCAGAAGACTGGAGGTTTTCTCTTTGGAGAAGCTGAAACAAAAGAAATATGGACTTGAGGACAATAGTCAGAGCTAGGGGCAAAAGACGTGTGTCCTAATGAAAACTACGATTAAGTGAAAAATCTGCACTCTCAATGGTAAAGTCTCCATTGCCTTTTCCCCTTTTGCTCCCAGAATGCAGCAGCTTCAGCGATAAACCTCAAGCAAGAGAGAAGAAAATCTGACCAACCCAAGAGAAAAAGACCCACAGAGGCAGAAAGCTGGAGATTCCCATTGAAAGACCCAGGTTCCATCCTAATCATCCAACAATGCAGCCAGCAGTTGACAAGCCTCTCTGGTGCACGCAGAACTTACAATCAGCTTTTTAGTGCCTTACAGTTAAACGTAAAAACACCATGAAGGATCATTGGGCATGATGAAGGCTTTTAATATGAAAGTAGAAGGCAAAACAGGAAAAAGGAAAAGTGATGACCTACAATACAAGAGGCAAAAGAAGATGTCGTACACCAAACTCTAGTGTCCCCAGGTAGAAAGGAGAAACTATTACACCCATTAAATAAAAATAGGCTGCTTTTCAAAAAAGTAATCCTTAGCGAGCAAGCCCTCTTAGAATTAAAAAATGGCAGAAATAAAAATGTCAGTAAAAGTGTTGGAAGATAAAGTCGAAGCTGTCCAAAAGGAAATAAAACCACCAATAAGTAAAAAATACAAAAAGAAGCTGAGAAAAAGAAAATGAGCAAGAAAGTTGAACATTCAAGTGACAGAAGTTCCAGAATGAGAGAACAGAGCAGTGGATAAGAGGAAATTATCAAAAAGAAAAACACCAAGAAGAGTTCCCAGAACTGAAGGAGGTGAGTTTTCAGGTGGAAGGAGCCTAGAACCCCAGTGAGCAACAGCCCACTTGCAGCACACATATACACACCAAGCATACTATAGAAAAACTTCAAGATATTGGGAATAAAAAGGTCCTTTAAACAAAAAGCCTGGGCTTCCCTGGTGGTGCAATGGTTAAGAATCTGCCTGCGAATGCAGGGGATGCAGGTTCGAGCCCTGGTCCGGGAAGATCCCACATGCCGCGGAGCGGCTAGGCCCGTGAGCCATGGCTGCTGAGCCTGCGTGTCCGGAGCCTGTGCTCAGCAACGGGAGAGGCCACAACAGTGAGAGGCCCGCGTACTGCAGAAAACAAAAACAAAAACAAACAAATAAACAAAAAGCCCTAAAAGCTTCCAGAAAGAAAAAGCAGATCACATACAAAGTTATCAGGAATGAAAATTACATTGGCGGTTCAAGAATTCCTGGAAGCTATCATACGGTCAAAATTCTAGAAGAAAATGATTTGCAGCTTAGAATTCTAACCCATTTGAATTATCAACCGTGTGATTACAGAATAAAGCAAGGTCTCAGAAGTTTTCTCTCTTCAATGTTCTTTCCCAGAAAACTACTAAAGCAGTGATTCCCAAAGCAACGTCAGCATCACTTAGACATTTGTTTAGAAATACAAATTCTGACACCTCACTCCAAATCTACTGAAGCAGAAACTCGAGGGCCAGGGGCAGTGGGGAAGCTACAATCTATGTCCTATCAAACCGTTTGGGTGCAAGCTAAAGCTTGAGAAACACTTTACCAGTGGATGTACTCCCCCCAAATAAGGAGTGAACCAAGAAAGAGGAGACATAAGCTATCAATACAGGACACACAACACAGTCCAGAACTGAAGGACAGAGGCTACAGGGGGATATTACAAATTAACATTTACGACATGTTCAAATCATCCCAACAACCTCTTGAACCTTATGAACTTCATCCCAAGCAGTCTAAACCCAGGACCCGTAGGCTCTTAATTACAACATAGACTGCATGTGCCATAAAAACCGGGGACTTCCCTGGTGGTCCAGTGGTAAAGAATCCATCTTCCAATGCAGGGGATGCAGGTTCAATCCCTAGTTGGGGAACTAAGATCCCACATGCTGCAGGCCAACTAAGCCCGTGCGCCACAACTACTGAGCCTGCGCACCTCAACTAGAGATGCCGCGTGCTGCAAACTACAGAGCCCACATGCCCTGGAGCCTGCACACCACAACTAGAGAGAAGCCCATGCACCGCAACAAAAGATCCCACGTGCCACGACTAAGACCCAACGCAGCCATAAATAAATAAATAAATAAATATAATATATTTTTTAAAAAAACATAAAAACCAAGGAAATGCCTGGTGTGTTTAAATATATTGAGAGATTTACACCTCTGTGGGAGACTTATAGGGGATAGATACATAGAATACCCAGCAAGTCTCACTGAGGCAAATATTCCATGGAGAAAGAGTTGAACCAGAAATAAAATGTAATCACGCTACGTGATGGATATTCATGTGGTCCTATGAGAATAAACACTGAATGATGATTTAACAAAAAATTATGATACCATTATATTAGAAGGATAGCAAGATGAAGGGTAGCAGAATATGCCACCCCAAAATATGACTATAGGAATTCAGGACCTGCCACCCCAAAATATGCCACTTTGGTACATTGATCATTTTGAGCTGTTAGTACTTGAAAAAACAGCACATGAGGGAGAGGCCTTCTCTGAGCTCGTACCTGTCTAAAGACAGATAAGTTCCCCATAAGGAACTCAACTGCCATAAATCCCTTCCCAGGAGTTTCATAACCAGGGAAGATTGATTCTTATCACAGGAGAGGAGACTAGAAATGGATACCTTAACCAGACAAACTTTGTCACAAACTATCATACCTCCCATCTATTCTTCTGAGGGCCCATTCATCATTCCTAAAAATCATTTACCTAAGAGGTGTACATCCCCCCCTCACCTTTAACCTATTGAGATGGCACTTAAGTCTGAATTCTAAGCCACCTGGGGGAGTTACTCATCTTTCCCTGGGTCTCTCTCATGGACGCGTAAGGTATACACGTTAATAAACTGCTGTTTGCTCTTCTCTTGTCAATCTGTCCCTTATTACAGGAATCTCAGCCAAGAACTCAGAAGGGTAGAGGGAAAATTATGTTTCCTTCCCTCCAAAGACAAAATGGGAGAGGCGCAAAGGGGTACACAAGCTAAATTGTCCTCCTCCATATTAGGAAGTTAATTGTTCATGCCTAAAACTGAAAAAATAGGAAATAAGAGTATAAACATGGTAATAGCTAAAAGAGTTAAAACTGGTTGCCCCCTTAGAGGAAGGATAGAGAGAAAAGAGAGGTAAGAGAGGAGACTTTTCAGTTTTATTGTAAGCCTCATACAACTATTTGACCTTTTAAATTACTCCTGCATAGTTTGAGGAAAAAAAATAAAATCAAGTTAAGAAAATAAACTTAGTACAATGTAGGAGTCAAAATTTAGTAAATGTTTCTAAATTTCTTCTGACAGACAACTTCTGCCCTACTCTGTTTTCTGACACTCAAAGAGGAGCAAAAGCCTTCTTGGGGCTTTCCTCTTGTCCCCACAACCCCTCTCTGTCCCCAGCAGAATGCCTCAGACCCTGAGACTCTGGGCTTCAAGTTCAAAGGGACAGACGGGAGAGTCACTGGGGATGCCTCATCCTAATTCTCCCGTGAGATTTGGGCAGAGTTGTTTTCTCTATGATCGAGTCTGCAGAAAAAATCTCTCTCGATCATCTAGAAGTTTCTACTATGTGTAAGGTTGCCATGTCTTTGCCTGTGTTTTGATAACATACCCGTGAGCTTTTGGGCATCATGCTTTCACTTATTCAGTCATTCATTCATTCAAAAACAAATGTTTAATAAGGCCCTACTATGTGCTAGATACTTACTATTAAGTTTCTTAAAATTATTTTTCCTCAATGTATGGTTTTCATACTTAGGGATTAAGATATTTCAGTGGTCTTTATAATTCCTACCTTTTTGTGTGTTAATTAGAAAAGGCAACCTTCTGATGTAATGATTAATTAAAATAAGGATAAACTAGATTATCTTAAGAAAAGAAAAGCTCCAAGATTTACTTTCTAAATTTAGATCAGGTCAGTTTAAATTTTCTCTTAACCAACATTTCAGTGGCCTCTCTTGTCACAAAAAAATAAAAATGTTAACATTTATCTAAAAGGGTTATCCACCTCCTACTGCTGGTTTATGAGCAAACAAAAATGTTAACATTTATCTAAAAGGGTTATCCACCTCCTACTGCTGGTTTATGAGCAAACAGACTTCTGCATTTCCTCTCAAGAGAGAAAAGTACATTTACAGAGTAGAATAGTATTTTGAAGTACTAATCCATGTATCCTCACTCCATCCCACATCACCCCCACCTCTTAGTTTCCAGTTATGGACTAAATGTTTGTGTCTCCCAAAAATTCATATGTTGAAGCCCTAATGTGGTGGCCTTTGAAGGTGGGGCCTCTGGGGGTAATTCAATCATGAAGATGGAGCCTCCATGAGGGAACTAGTGTCCTTATAAAAAGAGAAAGAGAGCTGCCCTTTTTCTCTCCTCTCCATTATGGAAGGATACAAGAAGACGTGTATCTACAAGCCAGGAAGAGGGGTCTCACCAGACACTGAATCTGCTAGTGCCTTGATATTGGACTTCCCAGCCTCCGAAACAGAGAAATAAATGTTTGTGGTTTACGTCACCCAGTCTATGATATTTCCGTGATAGCAGCCTGAACTAAGGTTACCCAAAGCAGGAATTGAAATCCCAAAAGTGGCCACCTGCCAAGCAAATCAGGAGCCCACACTCCAGAGACAGCCCATAGGAATATACACCTTCTATTATCCACATCTCCATCAATACTAGCTTTTCTAACTAGCATAATGAATGTTAGAAACAAGGTCTCATTGTGGAAACGAGTGGAATTTCAGATATGTTGTTCAATGAACAGGATATGAAAGTCCACCCAGGGCTTCCCTGGTGGTGCAGTTGTTAAGGATCCTCCTGCCAATGCAGGGAGACACAGGTTTAAGCCCTGGTCCGGGAAGATCCCACATGCCGTAGAGCAACTAAGCCTGTGCACCACAACTACTGAGCCTGCACTCTAGAGCCCGCGAGCCATAGCTGCTGAAGCCCATGTGCCTGGAGCCCGTGCTCCACAACAAGAGAATCCACCACAATGAGAAGCCCGCGCAGCGCAACAAAGAGTAGCCCCCGGTCACCGCAACTAGAGAAAGCCCGTGCGCAGCAACGAAGACCCTACGCAGCCAAAAATTTTTTTTAAAAGTCCACCCAGGCCTGTAACCTGTACCCTCAAGGATAATGCCCAAGGCTTGACCCACAACTGAACCTGTGTCCAATCACTGAGTCAGAGGACTTCTGGTTGCCTCATGCAACTCCAAGTGTACAGAATTCTGCCTCTGGATATTGTTGCATCTGCTTCAAGTAAACATTTTATGAAAGAGGTAGTTGGAGCACTTCAAAAGAACAGAGAGCTGGGACTTCATCGATCTTACGGAACAGTTTGTATAAATGTTTTTGAGCCTGCTTGCCAATGAATTTTTTTAAATAAGGTCTGTATTTGTGGCATAATTTATGGAGAGTAAGTCAGTTTTGTGGTGGTTACTATTATTTACTAAAATAACCTAAAGTTGTATGAGACTAAACTGGCTTAGGTTTACAGAATTAGTTGACAGAGAGTGAAGAGCCCTGAATGAAATTTGTAGTCATGACCAGGGAACGGTGCAGCATAAGAAAGCTTGGATCATATAGCTGAGAATTACTAGGAACATGAACATCTCAACAGAAGCTACTGTAGTGTAGTGACTACATCTGGAAACCATACACGATGACCTCAGCAAATGACAGCATGGACAACTACTAACCAAGGCCCAGATACTTCCTCCTTCCCTGGAGCCAAGAGGCTACTTAAATGCAATCAGAGAATTGCCTGCATTAAAATTTGAAGTGACTAAGTTTGCCAGGAATTGACTAAAACTATGGTTACTGCCATCAGGAAGAATCAAGTCTCTAAATAGATACTAAACTGGAATTTAGAAAAAAAAAGTCTAAGACTTTTCCTTTCTTGCACATCTGAGTTTTGGATTTTGAGAAATTCATACCCACTGTATGCCACACCAGGAAAAACAATTCTGGGTCTCTCTCAGTTTTTCTCTCCAAGATCTTTTAAGACTTGACACCTCTGTTGCATTTTCTCCTCTAGTTAGGTCTTCAGGAGTGACCCCATGATCCCCCTAGACTCTTCTTTGTAATCCAAAGTCTGGTTCAAATCCCAGAAAAGGGATGTTCACATCTTGCTGAAAACCAGGGAGAAAAGAAAGGCGGCATCTTAAGTACGTAGGTATGTGTCTTAGCTTGCGCTTCTATAACAAATACCATAGATTGGATGGTCTAAAGAACAAACATTTATTTCTTACAGTTCTGAAGGCTGAGAAGTCCAAGGTCAAGGTGTCAGCAGATTTGGTGTCTGGCAAGAGCCTTCTTCTTGGCTTATAGACAGCCACCTTCTCACTGTATCCTCACATGGCGGAGAGAGAGATCATCTTTCTCACGTCTTTTCTTATAAGGCACTAATCCCATGCACTGGGGCTCAACACTCACAAGCTAATTACCTCCCAAAAGTCCCACCTCCAAATATCATCACATTGGGAATTAGGACTCCAATATATAAATTGGGGGTGGGGGGACACATTTAATCCATAGCAGTATATATTGTGGCAGGGAGGAAAGTGGTGATGAGGAAAAAGTTATGTTGAATTCACCTCCCAGGAATTTTACTTCCTGAGGGAAGCAGGTAGAATCATCTTGCATTCAGCAAAAACTTAACTATCAGCCAGCATTAGGAAAGCACTAGTTTCACCAGGATGAGTAAAATATTTTCTGACATCAAATAAGGAGACAGACCGTATAATGTGCTAAGTGCTGTGATGGGGTTAGGTACAGAACCAGAGTTGGGGGATGGAGAGAGCCCAGCTCTGACTGGGGGCATCTGAAAAGCCTTTCAGAAGTGATGAGATTGAAACTGGGTTCTAAGTTTCACCAGCAGAGAATGGCCTTGCCAATGAGCAGTAACAAAAGATGTCAAGGCAAAAATGAAAGAAAAAGCATGGCGTGTTAGAAATGGTGACAAGTCCAGGGGTCAGAAAGTATGTGGGTGGACTAGCAAGACTATGCTAGAGGGTGAAAGTGTGGTCAGATTGCTAAGACTCATGAATGCTTTTCTGAAGAGATTGGCCTTGATGAGGTCAGCCAGGTCATCCAATGAGCCTGCAGGTCCCAAAGAGGTGCCCTAATGGGAGCACAAAAAACCAGAGCTCTGGCCCCCTCCACTCCACCCCAGACCACTTTGTATCTTTTATATATCTCTTATATTTCTAATTTGAAAGTAGAACTCCGCTGTTATTTTTAAGTTTTAAAATTGCTCATATAAGCAAATGAAAGTCATGAAAGATCTTTAATTAGGGAAGTTAAATGACCATGTTTACATTTCAGACAGCTAATTCTGGTTGCAGGGCAGGAGGAAAGATTAGAGAAAGGAGACATAAGAGGCAGAAAAGTCATTAGTTAGACTGTTAAAATAGCCCATACAAGGAATGACAAAGGGTCCAAACCAAGGTAGTGATAGTACGAGTGTGAACAGATGCAGGAAGAGGGAACAGATTCTAGAGACATTTTGGAAATTGAATGAACAGCCTTTTACAAGTCCTATTACACATGTAGCAGATTTCAACAGCATTTGGGCCTAGCAGGCAGGTAATCTGCTTTACCTTTACTTTGGTGGATTCATTTGCTTCACTTCAACTCCAGTGTATTACCACAGGGAGGTGAGTTAAGGACCTCTGGCAACATTCCAAAGTCTAGGTTGTTGAAGGTATTACAGTTTGTAGACTGATGTGACTTTGGAAAACAACATTAAATTTAGTGGCTTATGTACGAACATAGGAAAAGTCACCAATGCAGAGTGTCCGTTTGACTTATCAATTCCAGAAGACTGATGTGGTATTTTGTTGTCTCTTTTCTTCTCTCTCTTTCAATTTCTACAAGTAATATTTTTTCCAACCCTAAAAAAAGGAATTTGAAAAAAAATAAATTTAGTAGTAAATAAAGTAAGCCATAGATATAGTTCATTTTGTTGTTGTTGTGTTATACTATTTGTCATAATATCACATGATAGAATGGTTTACTAAGACGGATCCTTACAGTGTTCTGGCCTTATAGGCAGATAGAACAGACTGTTGACTCTATTATGATTTGAGATATGGTGATGAGTTGCTCAACCCTTATTCGCACATTCAGTCATTCAGTAACTACTTACTAAGCATCTACTTTGAAAAAGGTCTTATGACAGGTAAGCACAGTGGAATACAACACAGATGTAGTCTTAGGCTAGTAGAGTTTTCAGCCAGCCAGAGAGACAAACATTAAACAACCAGTTGCACACTTAATTATTTGACCACTATTGTGATAACTGCTTTGAAAATGAAAGAAAAGCTACAAGAGAGTCTAGAACAGGGGACCTCACCTAGTCTGCACTTCTGTGAGGGAGTGACTCTTGATGGGTGAGCTGAAGAACAGGCTGCTGCTTCTGCAAGAAAATGGAGAAGAGATATTCAGGCAGAGTAGGTGGTGCAAAGCAGGCATATATGCACCGAGCAGCTGGAAAAGGCCATGGTGGCTGGAGGGCGGAAATCAACAGGAAGACTGGCCCGATGCACAGATTTGTACGCCTCGTTGGGGCTTGGTTTTAGCCAGAAGGCCAAAGGAACAGCTTCAACGGAATTTAAACAGAGGGTGTAGTTATCAGACATTTTTTTAAGGTCTTCTCCAACTTCTTGGTGAAAAATAGATTGGAGTGAGACAGAAGTGGATTCAGGGAGACCACATAAGTGGCTCTTGTCAGAAACTTCACCAGATTTCTCAGCTGCAGACCCTGATGCCAACAACCTGAGTTCCGGGAATAATTTTAACCAGAGCAGAGTGTACATACAGTTAGGCTCAGATACACCCAGCAGCAGAGTCTGGAGTGTATCTTGCTGTTGAGTTTGATGTCCTGTGCCTCTAGGCCACAGCCTTTGCCACTGCAGATGTGTGGGCCTGGGCCATGTGCCAGCCACTCTTCCAGGGTTTCCTTCTTCCTCATTTGCTACACATGGCTGAAGCCTCTTCCTAAAACCTGCCCCTGACCTCTGCCTGGCTTCACCAGTCCTTCACTTCTGTAGTCATTCATCACACACTGGATGGGCCTCTTAGAATAGCACGGTCTTCCAGATAGAGTTCTTTTCTACCAGCTGCTTCTACCTCAGCTATTGGTTCCCTCACTGGTTTCAGCCCTGCCCTAGGTCAAGGTCCTCACCTGGTCCCTCCCCTCCCCAAAAGTGCCTCTGAGGCGAGGCTGTCAGAAAGATACAAAGTAAACTACAATAAGTAGCACACAATGGTGGGTTACCTATCTAGAAGCCTTTCCCTTTAGCAGAAGACAGCTTTCTTATTTCTTTTTCTTCTGAGAGAGCAAGGTAAGATTTATTATTTGTTAACAGTTGCACCAAAAATTCCAGTGTGGCTGAAGCACTGATGCATACGGTTATCAAAAGAATCAGGAACATGTTTTATAGCAATAAATATCACTCAGATTTTTTTCTCAAACATGTTTCATTGTTTAGGTCTTTTTGCTTTTAACTGGCCTGAGTGTCTGACTCCCATGTTTCTCTGGATTTCCTGCAGTACAAATGATACATCTCAGTGAAGAGAGATACTGGGATGTGAAAAGAAGAGAGTCAATTTAATCTGCATTTAATCTGTAGCAGGTGTGCTGTTGGATTTAGTAAGCATTTCTGGGTAAGCAGTGTTTTTTTTTTTTTTCTTTCTTAGGAAGAGGCCTTGAATCACATGAGCAAAATTTAAATAAAAACATGAAATATAATCTGAGCAGGATACAAGAAATAATTCTCTACCCGTACACTTTCTCTACACCTAAAAGAAAAGAGTTAGAGGGGAAAAGTTTTCTCTGAGCTTGCTAGGGTACATTTCTTTTTCTTTTGTTTCCTCTTTTCCTTTTCCAGTCCAGGCAAGATGGGACCACCCATAGAAATTAACTAACATCTCATTTCCTGAGTCTGAAATCTGAAAAACATTCATAAGTTTCAGGATAACGTCTTTTTACATCTGTGTTTGTGGTTCTGTTTTAAACACCTTTTTCTAAAAATAGAATTCTCAGTATGACCCGAACAAACAGGGACTGGGTGAAAAATGTTTCTGCCAGATTGTGAGATTGATGTGAATTAAAGTAGCTGAAATGTAAGCCCATGTTATTGTAATCTGAAGTGTTAGAGCGTGCCCTTCAGCTAAGAAATGCAAAATATTTTCAAAACAAGCATCATGTGACACTCAGCAGATTGAGTCATATTATAGCAGCTCTCCAGAGGAGGTAATTTGTTGTGCAGAGACTTTGGGAAGTTTTGCTAAAATATTGACCTTTTATTTCCTAATGCGGCTCAGAATTCTCAAATTTTTGATGCACTTGTTTTACATTTTGTTCTGTTAACCGGATTGCTGTCAAAAATTCTAATGAATCTTACTATCTTTTAAGATAGAAGAGATAGCAAAAAAGATGTACAAAAAAAAGAACAACAGAGTTTCAGGTGTTTTGATTTAACGCTTTTTATGCATGCGATTTTGAAGTTCCCAACCATACTATTAACTTACCTACTTCAGCACTTTGTAACCTGTCCTCAGATTTGGGATTTTCTTTATCCTTTCTTCCATGTACTCTGATAGCACATATGTTATAATCTGTAGATTAGTTTAATTTTTCTGCAATGATGAAAACATCAAAGAGTTTTAGTCACTTGAGCTGCCAGTTAGAAATTGAAGCTTCCAGCTCCACCTGAGCAGAAATAAACAAGCCCCAAAAGGAAAGGTGAGTAGGAGCCAGAAAGAGATCCAATGGCAAAGCCTCTGTGGGAAATATGGAAGAACAATGTTATTTTTGCTTACTAGATATGTGAGCACAGTGCGAGGGAGACCAAAAGCTGAGGCTGGACAAAAACAAGAAGCAGAGGCTTTGACTTATATCAAAATTGGTCAGGAGAGAGGCAATTGTCCTTTTCAAATAATTTCCAAAAGAGCTTCCTACCTAACAATACGCCCTCCATTCAGTTCATCTTTTGTCTTCTATTCCTTTTATTTCCTTTGGGGTTTTTTGTTTGCTTTGTTTTGTTTACATAGATGCTTAGCTTCTGGCTCTCATCATTTCTCAAACTCCAGCTCAGTGACTTTTTTTTTAATAACAAAGGACATTCCCAATTTAATGAATGAAATTAATTTTCAGATTTAAGAAATCCAGTAAATCTCAAGAAGAGTAAATATGAGCAGAAACATGCTTAGGCACATAATAGATAGAAGGCTGAAAACCTAGGAGAAAAAAACTTGAAAGCAGACAGACAAAAAATGGCAACTCTACATAAAGCAGCACACAATTTGAATGATGTTGATTTCCTATCAGAAACTATGGAGAAGAAAAACAACATCAAAGAGGTTTAAAAAAATCTGCCAAGACAAAATTCTGCATCCAGCATAAGTGTTCTTCAGGAACAAAAGCAAATATAGACATTTCAGGTAAATGAAAACAAAAAAAACTCAGCACAAGCAAACCTGAACCATAACAAATGGAAAAAACAAGTTTTTCAAGTTGAAGGAAAATTATACCAGACGGAATTATATATATATTTATATATATAATCATAAATAATTTGTATATTAAGTAATATATAATTACAAAGAGATAATTTGCATGCACATTTGATCATTTTCATATCTTTCCTCCATATTTTTTAGCTGGGAGAATTAAAGAGGAAAATTGTTTTGTCAGTTTTGAATAAAAGATTCTTTAAATTCTATAGTGCTCAACAATTTTCAGAAGTTTCACACATGTGATTTCATACAATCCCACAATAACCTTTTTTTTTTCAAATTCCAACTCAGTGACTTTTTTTATTTCTTTGTATTCAGTAGGTTATTCCTAGGCATCTGATATCTTGTGGCTATATTTTTAACAACCATAGTAAGATTTTAGATATGTTCACTTACTTTTTTAATTAGTCCTCCGTCCAGAGCCAGCTCCCTCTGTTATTCTGTGCTGGCTCAAAGCTCTGACTCATCTTCCTGGTAAGATGCTGCCTATCTTTGCCAAAGAAAAAAGACCCATCTCTGAAGGAGGCAGAGTTAAAAGTTCTCCAAGGGCCCAATTTCTGTGAATTCATAATCCAAACATATACAACATAAGTGAAAGCTGAACAATTACCTCATAAATGTTGGAGAACATATTTGAGGTAGGGCTGTATGTGTCTGTGTTTAATTATCTTTATGATTAACAGAAAAACACTTTCGAAGGACCGAAACATTTTTAGTTCATCTAACCAAAGGAAGATCAAATTTGTATAGGGCCTTTCAACTTAAAGGGGTACTCTTTAAGAAAAAGAACACAGAATTAAAACTAGAAAATTAGGAACAAAAGTGAATATATGTTTGGAAAGAAAAATAAATCACAATTAAATACATTTTAAAAAACAGATAAATACATTAAACATCATACAATACAGAAAATAACTATTTTATTAATTAATTGCCTGTTAAGCCTCTCAGATACAAGTTTCTATTTTTTGGCTTCATACTCTGAAAAATATATACAAAATTAATTGTAACACAAAAGGAATTAAAATACAGTTTTAAATTGTTGCTACATTATATTGAGCTGCATAAATATGTAATCACATTCATTACTCTTATACTATATACATTAACTAAGTTGATGAGTATGCATAGGTATCTTGTCATCCGAGTGCCTATTTTTTCAGTCTGTATTTCTTTATTGTTGGCAATTTCGTGTACTATTTCATCTGGAACTGCTCAACTTTTCAAGGACAAAGAATGTCAGATACTATACGAAGTGATCTGACATATTAGAATGAAATGCACAGTCTGTCAAGAGACTTATTCTTACTTAATATTACTGTTTGTAATATTCGTAAATTTTGTAACCTATAAACACAAGAATTATGAGATAGATTTTATTTTGTGTGATTCTCATCCAAAAAAGAAAAAAATATCATACATTTATCATTGTACATTCTGCATTATTAAGTATGTTACTGACAGGAGAGAACGACCATTTTGATTAGGTGATAATGGGAAGGGGGATGTTTTGCTTACAATTCTACACTTCTGATGCTTAGAAGAATTTTCCACAGACTAGCTTCTGGCTTCCTGATTTCTAAGTCCTTTTTCTCTTCCACAATCCACATACTTCAGTGCCTGGTGCTATAGGACACATTCATATCACAACATGACTCCACTCTTGCACTTTCATTTTGTAATGCCAGATAGTCCGCAGAAGTTTCCTGGAAGCAATTCTTCCAAAGAGATGGCAATTATACATGGAAGTGACTGTAAATTTCTGCATCCCCAAAATGCCTGACACCAGAAGAAGGGTGCAGGAAAGAAAGTATGAGTGGAGACAGGAGTCTTAACCAATTGTAGTTAAAAGTTTGTAAATTTTACAAAATCATATGACCATGTGAACACATGGCTAGGGCCTTCCCAAGGCCTGGGAGGGAGCCATGCAAGGAAGGGCCTTGAAATGCAAGCTCCATCAGCTTCACAGTAAAGTTGCTTCTGCATCTAACCTCACTGACCTTTTAAAACAGGATGGTTAGACTCCTGGTTTCCTGCACATAAGGAGCTTAGAGGTTGTCACACCATCCTAACCACGAGTAAAAAGCTAAACAACTCTTCTCAGATCCATCAGAAGTCACAGGGTAAACTGCTGTCCCAAAAGTTGGAGAGACAAACAGGTGGATACAGAGAATCACAACTTACCAGAGCAGAAACCCACAAGCACAAACTCCCGTAGGAACCAGTAGGAAAACATAAACCATAAATTGAAGAATCCCTGTAGGTTCAGTGTGGACAAGTCTGAGAGCTAAAAACTGTTAGGGGCCCATTCATTGGGGATGGGGGAGGGGTATTTCCACACTTTTTTGAATTTTACCTCCAGGAGCTCTATCAGGTCCTCACCGTAAAGAGTGGATACAAGTATCCTCATGCTTTCAGCAGGGAAAAGGGAAAAGGAAACTTTTAAAATATACCAGAGCATTCTGTTCTTCTTACAAGATCTGCCCTCAAGAGAAACGATTTTACAAGAGCCTAACCTATAGGGGTTTTATCAGAGCCTAACTGAGCTGAGGGAAGGGAAATATCCACCTCCAACTCCCTCTAACCATCCTGTCCCACCTAAGGGGGGAGGGGACTGAGAAGTACTGCTGAAGTTCACAGTCCAGGGGCACAAGCTCACCAAAGACTGAGACCTAATCATGGGACTATAGAGTGCTTCCCCTCTCCCCACACCTTACCACTACATTACTAAAGATCTATTTACTTAAGTTTCTTTTACCAAGTACCTCATGTCCACCTTTCAACAAAAACTTTCAAGACATACTAAATAGCAAAAAACATAGTTTGAGGAGCCTGAGCAATATCAGGATCAAAGTCAGATATGGCAGGAATGTTGGAATTATCAGACCAAGAATTTTAATAACTAAGATTAATATGTAGACAACTTATAAGTAAACAACATTAAGAACACATGGATAGTGTAAGCAGAAAGATGGAAAATCTAAGAAACAATCAAAAAGAAATTCCAGAAATCAAAAACATTGTAACAGAAATAATGATTTAGTAGACAGACATAGTTAAAGAAAGAACCTGTGAGCTTGAGGATATAACTGTATAAATTTCCAAAACTGGAAAACAAAGAGAAAAAGACTGAAATAAAGTAGAACAAAATATCCAAAAACTGCAGGACAAGTAAAAAAGGTGTAACATGTGTAATGGAAATACTAGGAGAAGAAAGAAACAATTTGAAGCTATAATGACTGAGAATTTCCCCCAATTAATGTCCAACACCAAACCTCAGATCCAGGAAGCTCAGAGAAAACCAAGCAGGATAAAAGCAAAAAACAGACCCTAAAACCCTACAACTAGGCATATCATATTCAAACTTCAGAAAAAAAGATATAGAAAAAAATCTTGAAAAAAACCACAGGAAGAAAATAACTTACTTACAGAGAAACAAGATAAGTATTACATCCAACATCTCAGAAATGATTTAAGCAAGAAGAGAATACAATAAAACATATAATGTGTTGAGAGGAAAAAACCCACCAACCTAGAATTCTGTATCCTGGAAAATGATCCAGGAGTAAAAGTAAAATAACTTTTATTTTTTATTTTTCTTATTCTTACTTAAAATTGAGATTTAATTGACATATAACATTATATTAGTTACAGGTTCAAGTAACTTTTGAACACAGCATTTTAATACTATACCTTCATTCTAAAGAGAAAGAACTGGAAGTAAATATTAAACATATGATTTTTAATATATATATTATAAAAGAGGGAGAGAGGTCAAGAAATAGATAAGGGATATATGTGTATGCATGTACATATGTATGTGTATGCACATACATATTTCTTAGCAATGTCTGTTGAGGAAACCTAGAGGTAATCACTCCCCAAGAGCAATGAGAACAATTAATGACCAGATTTTGACTTCTAAATATATTTTGTACTGAGAGGAACCAAGACTCCTTAGAGAAATGGTTGATTTCATCCTGGGACAGAAAAAATAGAAGAGGAACTGTGAATATCTTGTGCCAAAAAGTAAGAAAGGGCTTCAAAAATGTCCGGGATGGGGCCTCCCTGGTGGCGCAGTGGTTGAGAGTCCGCCTGCCGATGCAGGGGATACGGGTTCGTGCCCCGGTCTGGGAGGATCCCATATGCCGCGGAGCGGCTGGGCCCGTGAGCCATGGCCGCTGGGCCTGCGCATCCGGGGCCTGTGCTCCGCAACGGGAGAGGCCACAACAGTGAGAGGCCCACATACCGCAAAAAGAAAAAAAAAAAAAAAAAATGTCCGGGATGGCAATAAAACACAGGAACAACTTTTTTTAATAGTCACAAAATTTATTATGTTAAAAAGGCAGATTAGAAAATGGTATTACGGTATTATCTAATTTTTTTAATTTTTATGAATATTTTGCTTTTATAAATAGCTTGAATAAACATACACTAAAACATTACCGTTAAATCCAAGGAAGAAAGGATATATGTATACATGTGACCGATTCACTCTGCTGTACAGCAGAAACCAACACAACATCGCAAAGCAACTACACTCTGACAAAAAAAATTTTTTTAGTTAAAAAATGTTACCATTAACTATCTTCATGTGTAAGAACTATGGAATTTTCTTACATATGTGTGTGTGTGTGTGTGTGTGTGTGTGTATACTTTTTTTTTTTGGCCACGCCATGTGGCATGTGGGATATTAGTTTCCTGACTGGGGATGGAACCCGCGCCCCTGCATTGGAAGCTCAGAGTCTTAACCACTGGAATGCCAGGGAAATCCAATTATGGAAATTATAGTTCATTAATTAACTAAACACAGGAACCATTTTGAAAATGATCTTACCTAGCCAAATCTAAAAATCACTATATTAAGATTAAAATAATTATATTATTATTTTAGGAAAATAAATATACTAACAGATTAAAACTCATTAAAGGAAATAAGAATCCATGAATTTATACTAATATAGAAAATATATGAATGAATGAATGAGTGAATGGGAAGAGAAAAGGCTTTTATATGACAAATATCATAATTGATTTAGGCAAAAATCATCAATCATTAAACTAGTGGATGAAAGTTTGGTGATGAATGGAGAGACTTGTGTAGACTTACAAAATATTATCTCCCCTGAAAATACTTGTTAATTAAAAGGAGAAAAGTAGAAACTTTACAATGGAGAGAACTATAACCAAATGATCAAAGTGAACATCACCGGTGTTCAGACAAATCAACGTCATGTGCCTTATAATACAGGGCACTGAGAAGCATACATCACTTCTGTGGTATTCCTGCCCAAAATACATAACCTCAAACTAATCACAAGGAAACATCAGACAAATCCAAACTGAGAAACATTCTACAACAATAACTGGCCTGTGTTCTTCAAATATATCAAGGATATGATCAACAAAAGCAGACTGAAGAACTTTTCCAGATTAAATTAGACTGAAGAGATGTGACCAGTGCAACATGTGATCCTGGAGGAACACTGGACCCCATTTTTTCTTTTTCTTTCCTTTTTTATTTTTTCTTTTAAAATTAAGAACTTCAGTTCCTTCAAAGATATTAAGAGAATAAAAGATATTGTTAAGAGATATTGTTAACAAAATATTTTCTCCACTGGGAAATCACATATTTGATAATCGGCTTGCATCCAGATTATATGAAGAATCCTCAAAACTCAACAATAAGACAACAAACGATCCAATTTTTTTAAGTGGGCAAAAGATTTGAACTGACACTTCATCAAAGAGGTTATATGCATGGCAAATAAGCACCATGAAAAGACACTCAACGTTTCTAGTTATGAGAGAAATGCCCATGAAAACCACAGTGAGATACCACTACCTACCTATTAGAATGACTAAAGAGTGTAAAAAGTGTTAGCAAGACTGTGGAGCAACTGGAGGTCTCATACAGTACTGAGGGAATGTAAAATGGACCAACCACTTTGGAAGACAGTTTGGCAGTTTCTTAAAATGTTAAATATATGCTTATCATGTGACCAAGCCATTCCACTCCAAGGTATTTATTTACCCAAGAGAAATGTAAGCATCTGTCCACACAAAGATTTGTACATAAATGTTCATAGAAGTTTCATTTGTAATAGCCAACCACTTTTCTTCTATCTTAACTGATATAAAATCTAATCCAAGTCACATCATCCCTAGCTTTAATTATTATAATAACCCCTGCACTGGACAAAATGTTTGTGTCCCCCAAAATTCATATTTTGACATCCTAGCTCCCAATGTGATGGTACTTGGAGGTGGGACCTTTGAGAGGTAATTAGGTCATGAGGGTGGAGCCCTCATGAATGGGATTAGTGCTCTTATAAAAGGGACCCCAGAAAGCCCTCTCTCCCTTGCTGCCCTTTGAGGATACAATGAGACAGTCGGAGGAGGCTGGACGTCTGAAGTCAGAGGGCCAGCATGGTCAGGTTCTGGTGAGAACCCTCCTCTTTCTGTTGGTTATAAGCCACTTATAAGCGACCCAGTCTAAGGTGCTTTGTTATAGCAGCCCAAACTAAGACACCCCATAATTGGTCTCCCTATGGCTGCCCTGACCCCAACCCCAGCAGTGTATTCTCAACATAACAGCAAAGTATCTCTCAAAGCATTAAGTCCTACAGGAGTACTTACATAATCCGAACTGCCTGCCCCACCTGTCTATCTGACTTTATCCCTTATCACTCTGCGGTTTTTTGTTTGTTTGTTTGTTTGTTTGTTTTTGGCTGTGTTGGGTCTTCGTTGCCGTGCCCGGGCTTTCTCTAGTTGCAGCGAGCTGGGGCTACTCTTCCTTGTGGTGCACGGACTTCTCACTGCAGTGGCTTCTCACTGCAGTGGCTTCTCTTGTTGCAGAGCACGGGCTCTAGGCGCGGGGGCTTCAGTAGTCATGGTGCACTGGCTTACCTGCTCCATGGCATTCACTCTCCTTCTTACTTCTCAGTTCCAACCACATTATCTCCTTGCTTTTCCTCAAACACAGTAAGCATGCTCCTTCTTCAGAGATTTTTGCACTTACTGCCTAGAAACTCTTTGTCCAGATATCCACAACGACGACTCCCTTACCTCCTACGGGTCTCTGTTCAAATACCATCTTCTCACTGGAGACTCTTTCAGATAAACCCATAGAAAATAGCTAGTTCCTCACTGATACCCCCATTCCTCTCCCCTTTCTCTGTACTACTCCTCACCATCCAACATGGTGTGTATTTACTTTTTTAGTTATTTTCTCCATGTTCTCACCACCACTAGAATATAAGCTCCGTGAGAGCAAGAACTTTGTTCACTGCTGTATTCCCAAACAACTAGAATAGTACCTGGTAGGTAGATATTCAATAAATTCTTGTTGATTGGATGCATCAGTATTGTAACTGCATTATCTTTAATCTTTTGTTTGACATCTACAAATTGGTAAAGGTTTCCTGACCTATTAGAAGTAACTCAAGTGAGAACTTTTATGTTAAATTTACTTTGTTCCATATTTTATGGACTTTTTTTTTAAGTGACTTGTCATTGTCTATTCTTCCTTCCCTCATCCCTACCACCTTAGTTCATTTCATTTCAAATGTGGCAGTACTCTCTGATCATACATCCAAAGTGTTATGCTATTTTCTCTTCTTCATTTCTGAAGGTCTGTAATAGCTGAGTAGGGGAAGAAGGATCAGACCTAGTGCTAAAATGTATGGTAGACATTTTCCTAGTGCTTGGGAAGGAATGAGTAATTTTAAGAGGTAGAGAAAAAGAGGAAAGAAAAGAAAAATGGCTCTTCCTGGCAGCACTATTTCCTAACCCTGATTCTTTGGTTACTCGGTACATAGCATTTGAGAGCTGCTGCTCTTATAATGTCCCTCTACATTATCACGATGATTGAAAGGCATAATTTGATCACCTGCAGTTTACTGTTAAGGATGCATAGTAGTTATCACAATGCATAACTGAATTAATAGAGCAAGAATTTGTCCAGAATAGCTGCCACTGTTGTTTAATCTCCAGTTTCTGATCATATACCACTGGTCATTCCCCACACTTAACTAGCACAGTGTATGCTTCTTGCTGTGATGCCATTTTCTAACCCCGTCCTGCTGAGGTAACTTAGTTGCTTACAGAAAGAAAGCTGCCTCGGGAGTGGCTGAGATTCTTTGCTGCTTACCAAAAAAAAAAAAAAAAAAGTATGCTATGACCAATGTGAATAATGATAGATAACTTGAAAAGGGCCAAAGAATTAAAAACAAGAATAAATCCTGAGGATGGATATTTGACAAGCTTTTGGCTTATAAAAGAAGAAAATCTAAGAAATTATAGAGGGAAGACTATTTTGATCTTCCAACTGGGGGTGGAGAAAAAGGAAGAAAAATGAAAACTACTAAGTAGAAAAAGGACTTACATTTGGGTAGTTATTTCCTTAACTTAGAATGAACAGGCTTGAAATTAAATAGATACTGCTGACAAAAAATGATTCCACTGGTAGATATCTTTGATATCAAGCCTCGCTATAGATGGGGATGTTAATCCAGCTCATTTCCAGTCTTCCTCACCTTGGATTAACTTCCCCTAGTTGCCATATACCTCTCTTAATGACCTAAATACCTAAAATGAAAGTCTGTCTCGATTGTTATTGTTTCCCTAAATGGATCAAAACACTGCATATTCTGACGACAAAACAGGGTGTCAGAACCGAACAAATGTTTGCCACAGGTGTTTTTAATCCTAAAAAATTACCATTTCACACAAAATACTATAAACCACTCTTATACTCAGAGATCGTTCTGCAAGATATATGCCCTCTATCCAGAGTACCAGAAAGAAAACACAACACTTTTTCCCTTTGATCCTCTTCCCTCTTCCTACACAGACTTAATGAAGATATCTGCCTGACAATAGTCAGCCTGTCAAATTAGACAAGAAACAGCCCAATTTTCCTTGTTATCTGCAAAAAAAAAAAAAAGGATTTCAGAAATATATACACTTTATTTGGCTTTCAGCCCGTTCCTTGCTGATTATAAGAAGAATGAATAATGCTGAATGATTTTACAATTCTCTTACTTTTGATGCTCCCTCCTGAAAAATGAAACTTTATTACTACTAAAGCCCATAAGCAGCGTGCATAAAACAGGGAGAGAAGTTGCCACAGAGGAAAGTGGATAGTAAACATAAGTGGCTCAAATGCTTGATCCACTGTGCAGAAAACTCTACCTGTTAGAATGGAAGAAGGTAGTCGAATAGAAAAAAGGAAAGCAGGTTCCCAAAGGGCTTGAAAATCAATTCCAAGCTTCCACAAATAACTAGACCTGCTGATGACATACGTAAAAAGCTGACACAGTCATGTCTATTCCCCATGTAGCCTCTCTTGTCTTTTTCCACCATTCAAATTGATTCCTTCTCTTCTCTCCTCCTTTTCTATAACATTTCAAGAGCAGCCCTACATATAATGCAAAAACAATGACAAAATAGAGATCATCTCTTGTGTCCATTTGAGAATTTCTTGTTTGCATATACTATTGTATATTCTTATTAGACAGATATACTTAGATATGTGTTATCTAGGATTATTTCCTGTGACAAATAAGTACGTAACTGATACTATTTGATGGATTCATAAAGTTGTCTTTACTTTTTTTTAACATCTCTATTGGAGTATAACTGCTTTACAATGGTGTGTTAGTTTCTGCTTTATAACAAAGTGAGTCATCTATACCTATGAATATATCCCCATATCTCCTCCCTCTTGCATCTTCCTCCCACCCTACCTAGCCCACCCCTCTAAGTGGTCACAAAGCACCACGCTGATCTCCCTGTGCTATGCAGCTGCTTCCCACTAGCTATCTATTTTACATTTGGTAGTGTATATATGTCCATGCCACTCTCTCACTTGGTCCCAGCTTACCTTTCCCCCTTCCCGTGTCCTCAAGTCCATTCTCTACGTCTGCATCTTTATTCCCATCTTGCCCCTAGGTTCTTCAGAACCTTTTTTTTTTTTTTAGATTCCATATATATGTGTTAGCATATGGTATTTGTTTTTCTCTTTCTGCCTTACTTCACTCTGTACGACAGACTCTAGGTCCATCCACCTCACTACAAATAAATCGGTTTTGTTTCTTTTTATGGCTGAGTAATATTCCATTGTATATAATAAAGTTGTCTTTAGACTCAATTTCCCTACGACATTTCAACTGATAAGCAACCCAATCCAAAATATTAGTTCCATTATGGACATTGATCTTTATTGGCTGCCCAATCCATTCACCTTCCCCTGATTCTTTTGGGAAACTGCCTCTCCCCTGTTGTATGTTGTTATGGTGGAAAGACAATTGCATGGCTTTGGAGGCCAAGGGACCCAGGTCCTTTTTCTGGTAGACCCAAGGGTCAGACATGTGACAACCTCAGCCAACGAGGTTCTCTCTCCTGGGACTATAAATCCTGAGGGTGTGATGCAAGAATGAAGAAACCATTGTAGAGATGATTTCATTTCACTGGCAGCAAAAGAGAAGAGTTGCGCAAAGCAGGTGTCTTTTGCCATGGTGTCGTTGCTGTCCTTCCTGGTCCTCTAAAGCTCTCTTTGCTCCTCTCTGTTTCCAGGCTTAGCTTCTCAGCCTCCTTGCCTGTTATCCCTACATACACAAGCACCATATCTATCCCCATCTCTGCCATCATAGTCTTAAATAAATTCCCTTTTAAGTTAACAGCATTCAGTTTTTATTGATCATAATTAGAGAAACTGATAGAATACCCTAGAGATAAAAGTGAATCTTCAAAAAGTAATTTGCAAAATCTTTCTAATTTCCGTGGAACTACATGTAAGGGGAAAATTTGATAGGCTGTTTCTCTGCTACATGGGGAAATAGAACACATGAATTATTCACATTTAAATACTCTCAGGATGTTCTGGGAAAATAGGAGCCAAACGTTAAGAGAAAAGGGGCCAGTATTGATGTAAGAGACCTTTTCTACATGTTAGGTCAGAGTCAGTGTGATATTAACAGATAAAAACAGGGGTATTTATCTTGACATATTGTGAAGACTGAAACATCTTAAAATTTCTCTAGGTTAGGGAGAGTTCTGGATAAAAGGCCAAAAGGTCAGAGTAATGGCAATGGAGTGAGTGGATGTGACAAGAGGACATGTCATCAATAGCCCCAACTAATACTTTTGCTGACAGGCAGCTGAGTCATGAAATGACAGTGAGCAAAGAACTGTGAATGAGTGGAGAGAAGCCCATGGATGAGCAGAGATCACATAAGAAGACAAAATTGCACATTCCCAGACAAAAGTTGATAATGGCTCCACTTGCTTAATACTAGTTATTAATTTGACTGAGAAACTTCAATATTTATCACTAATTTTATTCGGAATTTACTTTGATATCTGTCTCTATCTCTAATTTTTGTAAATATTATTGGAAAAAAACTCAAAAATTGTGATTGCTGTGAGAAAGTGATTTACCATAGTGTGGGCAATACAGAGCTTGCAAGTAAATGCAGTGCTTGTGTGTGTATGTGTGTGTGTGTGAGAGAGAGGGAGAGACAGAGAGAGAAAGAAAAACAAACGTAAGTATACAGAAAAGCAATGGGGCAAGGAGAATGAAAGAAAACTCAATCCTGAATTGCCTGAATCAAGTTTCATACTGGAAAGAAATAAAAGCAGACATGAAAATTGCAAATGCTTAAGAAGTAATGGGAAAGAAAAACATAACAGAATTCTTATGTAAAAACTCTGTTAAAAAGAAAGAAGAGCAGGAAAAAAGTAACAGAACTGACTGAAGAAGGAGCAAGAGAACTAAAAATATATTACAATGTAAGAATAGAGAGATTCAGGAAAAATGCTATATATATGTCAAGGAAATTGCTGACAAGGAAAAGGCCTTTGGACTTCCCTGGTGGCTCAGTGGTTAAGAATCCACCTGCCAATGCAGGGGACACAGGTTCGAGCCCTGATGTGGGAAGATCCCACATGCCTCGGAGCAACTAAGCCAGTGCACTACAACTACTGAGCCTGCGCTCTAGAGCCCGCAAGCCACAACTACTGAAGCCCGTGTGCCTAGAGCCTGCACTCCGCAGCAAGAGAAGCCACGACAAGGAGAGGCACATGCACCCCAACGAAGACCCAACACAGCCATAAATAAATAAATAAATAAATGTTTTTTTAAAGGCCTTTGGATTGAGTCATACATATGCGTATTACTACAGCATTCATTTTTTTCTGATTTTTAGTGAAAACACATTCATCATTAAATTTGATGAAATACTGAAGAGCATTTAGAAGTTACCATAGATCTATTGATGATATTTCACCACCATGTAATTATTTCGGAGACCAGGCTGAATATATATGCATGTCTATTTCAGTGGCAAGAATTACAGAGCCAGGGATGTGAAGCCCTATAGCATCAAAAGATGTGTGCTTGACCAGCATGAATGAAACAAAAGGAGGTGAGTCCAAAGTCAATCATAGGTGCAGTTCTACAAATTATGATTTGTTTCATTATTGTACATGGTAAGAAAAACACTTTGGAGACAAACAAGCTTGCGTTCAAATTTGAGCTCAACTCGACTCTTTTCTGGGTGTGTGACCTCAGTTATTCAATCTCTTCAAGCTTCACTACTCTCATCTGTTTAAAAAAAAAAGGCAAATACTATTTTCTTCAGTGAGGGTTGCATTTGATAGAGTAAAAGTATGGTTGGTGATATAGAAAGTGTTTAATACTAGAGTTATTGTTTAATACCTGGAACTATGTAGTAAGATTTCACAAGCTTCAACTTGTTATTTCCCTCCTTTCCTCACCCCTACCACCATCAGAAGGAAAAAAAAAACCCAACAGAAAAACCTCACCTGATACTCAGATGGAAACCTGAAAATTCCATTTTAGATTAAACATTAGGCTAGAGATTGTGTACCATTTTCAAGTTTAAAACATACTTTAAAAAATGTGACATATTAGCTTTGTCAGTCATTTCTACCTCAATTGATACATTTATGAAATCCTTGGCTGAGACTGTATTTTAATGGAGGTAGAAGGTCCATGAAAGACCTGAACCCATTTGCAATGGTGGCATGGATGAAAAGAAAAAGGGGAACCTGGGAGCACAGCGACAAATTTTACCTTCTTTATGGTTATTTTCTAGGGACTAAGAGAGTTTAGACATGTTATTTTGGAGGGAAAAAAAAGTCTGTTTGATATTCAACAGTTATGACTTCGTAGTGTGCCATGAGGGTAAAATGTGAAAGCTTTTATTAATATTCAGGCATTCATAATACATTTTTATTTATACATAGCCTTTATTTCCAGAGCTCTTGGGACTTTGCAGACACATTACATTTCAGCCTCCATTTATCTTCACAAGTGTGTCACTAAAGTGTGTAAGGAGGAGGTATAACTCTATTATCTTCAGATTACAGATACAGGAAAGAGCAGACACAGATAAAGCAATTTGTCTATGGCCTCACTACACGTAAGTTGTTGAGCAAGGCATAGAACCAGTCACGTAATAGATACCTCTCCTGTCAGATAAGGACACCAGGGCCCCATCCCAGCTGGGACATGCCTTTTTCTGAACGTTTAGTATCAACAGATGGAAGGATGCAAGGTGGCGTCCTGTTCAGGGAAATCAAAATGAACAGTTCAGTCTCCAACAAATCATTGCAGGTATGGTTTCTGTGGATTTGGTGGCTGTTTGGTGGAGGCAGGAGTTGAGAATGGTCTAAAGTTCAGAGCAGCTTTTTGTCCATTAGATGAGCGTCTGTATAAAGCCCTTGGGGCCCTCCCCTGCTGCCCCTCCCGTCATACCCTCCTTTCACTGGCTTCAAACCTGGTGTTGCTGAGTGAGTCCCTCTGCAGCTCTACCACAGCTGAATGGGTCCTGAATCTTAAGCTGGCGTCTCCAGCCACCAAAACGGAATCACACTGCAGCCACTCTTCAAGGTACAACTTAGCACATACAGAGCTCTGGCTGTGAGCCAGTTCTGAGGCAAGACTTTCACTTTCTCTTTCCATCAGTTATTTTTATCTCAAAGGTCACCACCATTCAGAAGAAAATAAAGGAACACCCAACATGAATATTTTCACATGGGGTAATAAACAAGTACTCATTTGTTATTTTTGTTTATAAAAATCTACTTCCCTTGTTTCTTGAGAAAAAATGAAATGAGATGGTAGAATAATTATTAAAACTGAATCTTTAAGAGTAAATGGTTAAGATCATTTATTTTGGGTAAAAGTATGAAAAGATGTCTAAAGCTTTAAATCAAAGTCTTTCTTACTGCTTATGATTGTGAACAGCTTGAATTTAGGTAAGAAAAATGACATTCAAAAATTTGGAACGAGGGAGCTTCCCTGGTGGCGCAGTGGTTGAGAGTCCGCCTGCCGATGCAGGGGACACGGGTTCGTGCCCTGGTCCGGGAAGATCCCACATACCGCGGGAGCGGCTGGGCCCTTGAGCCATGGCCGCTGAGCCTGCGTGTCCGGAGCCTGTGCTCCACAACAGGAGAGGCCACAACAGTGAGAGGCCCACGTACCAAAAAAAAAAAAAAAAAATTTGGAATGAGAGACTTCCCTGGTTTTCCAGAGTTTAGGACTCTGAGCTTCCAGTGCAGGGGGTGTGGGTTCGGACCACGTTCTTCCAATTCCTCCTCCTACCAACTCTTTTTTTTTTTTAATTAAGAAAACTGCTCTTTTAGAGCAATTATAGCTTTACAGCAAAATTGAGGGGAAAGTACAGCGATTTCCCATAAAACCCCCGTCCCCACACATGCACGGCCTCCCCCATTATCCACATCCTCCACCAGAGTGGGACATTTGTTACAACTGATGGACCTACACTGACACATCATAAGCACCCAAAGTCCACAGTTTACATTACGGTTCACTCTTTGCGGTGCACATTCTATGGGTTTCGACAAATGTATAATGACACGTATCCTTCACTATGGTATCATATAGAGTATTTTCACTGCACTAAATATCCTCTGTAATCAGCCTATTCATCCCTACCCACTTCGCCAATCCCAGCAAACACTCATTGCTGATCACTGATTTAACTGTCCCCATAGTTTTGCCTTTTCCAGGATGTCATACACTTGGAACCATATACTTTAAGAATGGCTTCTTTCACTCAGTAATACACATTTAAGTTTCCTCCGTGTCTTTTCATGGCTTGATAGCTACTTTCTTTTTAGTTCTGCATAATGCTCCACTGTCAGGATGTACCAGAGTTTTTTTTATGCATTCAGCTACTGAAGGACATCTCGGTTGCTTCCAAGTTTGGGCAATTTTGAATAAAGCTGCTATAAACATTCATGTGCAGGTTTTTTGTGGACATATATTTCCCACTTATTTGGTTAATACCAAGGAGTGCAATTGCTGGATCACATGTTTAGTTTTGTAAAAAAAACACAAAACTGCTCCAAAGTGTTTGTACCATTTTGCATTCCCACCAGCAATAAACAAGAGTTCCTATTTTTCCACATCTTTGTCAGCAATTGGTGTTATCAGTATTTTGGATTTTGGCTGTTCTAATAGCTTGGTAGTCTAACTCATTGTTGTTTTAATTTGCAGTTCCCTAATAACATATGATCTAAAACATCTTATCATCTGCTTATTTGCCATCTGTATACCTTCTTTGGTGAGGTCTCTGTTCATACTTTTGCCTATTTTTTAATCTGGTTGTTTTCTTATTTTTGACTTTTAAAAGTTCTTTGTATGTTTTGGATAACAGTCCTTTATCAGATGTGTTTGCAGGTATTTTCTCCCACTCTGTGGCTTGTCTTCTCATTCTCTTGACAGTGCCTTCTGCAGGGAAGAATTTTTAATTTTAATGAAGTCTACCTTATCAATCATTTCTTTAATGGATCATTCCTATGGGTATCTAAAAATTCATCACATACCCAAGGTTATCTAGGTTTTCTCTATGTTATCTTCTATTCGTATTTTTTTTAATTTTATTTATTTATTTTTATACAGCAAGTCCTTCTTAGTCATCAATTTTATACTTATTAGTGTATACATGTCAATCCCAATCTCCCAATTCATCACACCACCCCACCCACCCATCGCTTTCCCCCCTTGGTGTCCATACATTTGTTTTCTACTTCTGTGTCTCAATTTCTGCCTTGCAAACCGGTTCATCTGTACCATTTTTCTATGTTCCACGTATATGTGTTAATATACGATATTTGTTTTTCTCTTTCTGACTTACTTCACTCTGTATGACAGTCTCTAGATCCATCCACGTCTCTACAAATGACCCAATTTCGTTCGTTTTTATGGCTGAGTAATATTCCATTGTATATATGTACCACATCTTCTTTATACATTCGTCTGTCGACAGGCATTTAGTTTGCTTCAATGACCTGGCTATTGTAAATAGTGCTGCAATGAAAACTGGGGTGCATGTGTCTTTTTGAATTATGGTTTCTTTTGCATATATGCCCGGTAGTGGGATTGCTGGATCATATGGTAATTCTATTTTTCATTTTTTAAGGAATCTCCAGACTGTTCTCCATAGTGGCTGTATCAATTTACATTCTCACCAACAGTGCAAGAGGGTTCCCTTTTCTCCACACCCTCTCCAGCATTTGTTGTTTGTAGATTTTCTGATGATGCCCATTCTGACTGGTGTGAGGTAATACCTCATTGTAGTTTTGATTTGTATTTCTCTAATAATTAGGGATGTTGAGCAGCTTTTCATGTGATTCTTGGCCATCTGTATGTCTTCTTTGAAGAAATGTCTATTTTTTTCTTCTGCCCATTTTTTTTAATATTGAGCTGTTTATATATTAGGGAGATTAATCCTTTGTCCACTGATTCCTTTACAAATATTTTCTCCCATTCTGAGGATTGTCTTTTCGTCTTGTTTGTAGTTTCCTTTGCTTTGCAAAAGCTTATAAGTTTCATTAGGTCCCATTTGTGTATTTTTGTTTTTATTTCCATTACTCTAGGAGGTGGATCAAAAAATATCTTGCTGTGATTTATGTCAAAGAGGGTTCTTCCTATGTTTTCCTCTGAGAGTTTTATAGTGCCCAGTCTTACATTTAGGTCTCTAATCCATTTTTAGTTTATTTTTGTGTATGGTGTTAGGGAATGTTCTAAGTTCATTCTTTTACATGGAGCTGTCCAGTTTTCCCAGCACCACTTATTGAAGAGGCTGTGTTTTCTCCATTGTATACCCTTGGCTCCTTTGTCACAGATTAGTTGACCATAGGTACATGGGTTTATCTCTGGGCTTTCTATCCTGTTCCATTGATCTATATTTCTGTTTTTGTGCAGGTACCATATTGTCTTGATTACTGTAGCTTTGTGGTATAGTCTGAAGTCAGGGAGTCTGATTCCTCCAGCTCCACTTTTTTCCCTCAAGACTGCTTTGGCTATTTGGGGTCTCTTCTGTCTCCATACAAATTTTAGGATTTTTTGTTCTACTTCTGTAAAAAATGCTATTGGTAATTTGATAGGGATTGTATTGAATCTGTAGATTGCTTTGGGTAGCATAGTCATTTTCACAATATTGATTCTTCCAATCCAAGAACATGGTATACCTCTCCATCTTTTGGTGTCATCTTTAGTTACTTTCATCAGTGTCATAGATTTCTGCATACAGGTCTTTTGTCTCTGTAGGTAGGTTTATTCCTAGGTATTTTATTCTTTTTGTTGCCATGGTAAATGGGACTGTTTCCTTAATTTCTCTTTCAGATATTTCATCATTAGTGTATAGGAATGCAAGAGATTTCTGTGCATTATTATTGTATCCTACAGCCTTACCAAATTCATTGATTAGCTCTAGTAGTTTTGTGGTGGCATCTTTAGGATTCTCTATGTATAGTATCATGTCATCTGCAAACAGTGACAGTTTTACTTCTTCTTTTCCAATTTGGATTCCTTTTATTTCTTTTTCTTCTCTGATTGCCATGGCTAGGACTTCCAAAACTATGTTGAATAATAGTGGCGAGTGTGGACATCCTTGTCTTGTTCCTGATCTTAGAGGAAATGCTTTCAGTTTTTCACCATTGAGAATGATGTTTGCTGTGGGTTTGTCATATATGGCCTTTATTATGTTGAGGTAGGCTCCCTCTATGCCCACTTTCTGGAGCGTTTTTATCATAAATGGGTGTTGAATTTTGTTGAAAGCTTTTTCTGCGTCTATTGAGATGATCATATGGTTTTTCTTCTTCAGTTTGTTAATATGGTGTATCACATTGATGGATTTGCATATACTGAAGAATCCTTGCATCCCTGGGATAAATCGCACTTGATCATGGTGTATGATCCTTTTTATGTGTTGTAGGATTCTGTTTGCTAGTACTTTGTTGAGGATTTTTGCATCTATATTCATCAGTGATACTGGTCTGTAATTTTCTTTGTTTGTTGTATCTTTGTCTGGTTTTGGTATCAGGGTGATGGTGGCCGCATAGAATGTTTTTGGGAATGTTCCTCCCTCTGTTATATTTTGGAAGAGTTTGAGAAGGATGAGTATTAGCTTTTCTCTAAATGTTTGATAGAATTTGCCTGTGAAGCCATCTGGCCTGGACTTTTGGTTGTGGGAAGATTTTTAATCACAGTTTCAATTTCATTACTTGTGATTGGTCTGTTCATATTTTCTATTTCTTCCTGGTTCAGTCTTGCAAGGTTATACCTTTCTAAGAATGTGTCCACTTCTTCCAGGTTGTCCATTTTGTTGGCGTAGAGCTGCTTGTAGTAGTCTCTTAGGATGCTTTGTATCTCCGCAGTGTCTGTTATAATTTTTCCTTTTTCATTTCTAATTTTATTGATTGGAGTCCTCTCCCTCTTTTTCTTGATGAGTCTGGCTAATGTTTTATCAATTTTGTTTATCTTCTCAAAGAACCAGCTTTTAGTTTTATTGTTCTTTGCTATTGTTTTCTTTGTTTCTATTTCATTTATTTCTGCTCTAATCTTTATGATTTCTTTCCTTCTACTAACTTTGTGGGGTTTATTTGGTCTTCTTTCTCTAGTTCCTCTAGGTGTAAGGTTAGATTGTTTATTTGAGATTTTTCTTGTTTCTTGAGGTAGGCTTGTATAGCTATAAACTTCCCACTTAGAACTGCTTTTGCTGCATCCCATAGATTTTGGATCGTGTTTTCATTGTAACTTGTCTCTAGGCTTATTTGATTTCCTCTTTGATTTCTTCAGTGATGTCTTGGTTATGTAGTAACATATTGTTTAGCCTCCATGTGTTTGTGTTTTTTACATTTTTTTCCCTCTAATTGATTTCTAATCTCATGAATGCCATGAGATTGTGGTCAGAAAAGATGCTTGATATGATTTCAATTTTCTTAAATTTACTGAGGCTTGATTTGTGACCCTCGATGTGATCTATCCTGGAGAATGTTCCATGTGCACTTGAGAAGAAAGTGTAATCTGCTTTTTTGGATGGAATGTCCTATAAATATCAATTAAATCTATCTGGCCTTTTAAAGCTTGTTTTTTCTTATTAATTTTCTGTTTGGATGATCTGTTCATTGGTGTGAGGTGTTAAAGTCCCCCACTATTATTGTGATATTGTCAATTTCCTCTTTTATAGCTCTTAGCAGTTGCCTTATGTATTGAGGTGCTCCTATGTTGGGTGCATATATATTTATAATTGCTATATCTTCTTATATTGATCCCTTGATCATTATGTAGTGTCCTTCCTTGTCTCTTATAACATTCTTTATTTTAAAGTCTATTTTATCTGATATGAGTATTGCTACTCCAGCTTTCTTGTGATTTCCATTTGCATGGAATATCATTTTCCAACCCATCACCTTCAGTCTGTATGTGTCCCTAGGTCTGAAGTGGGTTTCTTATAGACAGCGTATATAGTAGTCTTGGTTTTGTATCCATTCAGCAAGCCTGTGTCTTTTGGTTGGAGCATTTAATCCATTCATGTTTAAAGTTGTTATTGATATGTATGTTCCTGTTACCACTTTCTTAATTGTTATGGGTTTGTTTCTGTAGGTCCTTTTCTTCTCTTGTGTTTTCCACTTAGAGAAGTTCCTTTAGCATTTGTTGTAGAGGTGGTTTGGTGGTGCTGAATTCTCTTAGCTTTTGCTTGTCTGTAAAGCTTTTGATTTCTCCATCGAGTCTGAATGAAATCCTTGCCAGGTAGGGTAATCTTGGTTGTACGTTCTTCCCTTTCATCACGTTAAATATATCATGCCACTCCCTTCCAGCCTTTAGAGTTTCTGCTGAGAAATCAGCTGTTAACCTTATGGGAGTTCCCTTGTATGTTATTTGCTGTTTTTCCCTCGTTGCTTTTAATAATTTTTCTTTTTCTTTGATTTTTGTCAGTTTGATTACTATGTGCCTCGGTGTGTTTCTCCTTGGGTTTATCCTGCCTTGGACTCTCTGCACTCCCTGGAGTTGGGTGGCTATTTCCTTTCCCATGTTAGGGAAGTTTTCGACTATAATTTCTTCAAATATTTTCTTGGGTCCTCTCTCTCTCCTCTCCTTCTGGGACCCTAATAATGCAAATATTGTTGCGTTTAATGTTGTCCCAGAAGTCTCTTAGGCTGTCTTCATTTCTTTTCATTCTTTTTTCTTTTTCTGTTCCACAGCAGTGAATTCCACCATTCTGTCTTCCAGGTCACTTATCCGTTCTTCTTCCTCAGTTATTCTGCTATTGATTCCTCCTAGTGTAGTTTTCATTTCAGTTATTGTATTGTTCATCTCTGTTTGTTTGTTCTTTAATTCTAAGTGTTTGTTCTTTAATTCTTCTAAGTCTTTGTTAAACATTTTTTGCATCTTCTCCATCTTTGCCTCCGTTCTTTTTCCGAGGTCGTGGATCATATTCACTATCATTATTCTGAATTCTTTATCTGGAAGGTTTCCTTTCTCCACTTCATTTAGTTGTTTTTCAAGGGTTTTATCTTGTTCCTTCATCTGGTACAAAGCCCTCTGCCTTTTCATCTTGTCTATCTTTCTGTGAATGTGGTTTTTGTTCCACAGGCTTCAAGATTGTAGTTCTTCTTGCTTCTGCTGTCTGCCCTCTGGTGGATGAGGCTATCGAAGAGGCTTGTGCAAGTTTCCTGATGGGAGGGACTGGTGGTGGGTAGAGCTGGGTTTTGCTCTGGTGGGCAGAGCTCAGTAAAACTTTAATCCACTTGTCTGCTGATGGGTGGGGCTGGGTTCCCTCCCTGTTGGTTGTTTAGCCTGTGGCGACCCAGCACTGGAGCCTACCTGGGATCTTTGGTGCAGCTAATGGCAGTCTCTGCCAGGGCTCATGCCAAGGAGTACTTCCCAGATCTTCTGCTGCCAGTGTCCTTGTTCTCATGGTGAGCCACAGCCACCCCCTGCCTCTCCAAGAGACCCTCCAACAGTAGCAGGTAGGTCTGGTTCAGCCTCCTATGGGGTCACTGCTCCTTCCCCTGGGTCCCAATTCACACACTTCGTTGTGTGTGCCTTCCAAGTGTGGATTCTCTGTTTCCCCCAGTCCTGCAATCAAATCCCGCTAGCCTTCAAAGTCTGATTCTCTTGGAATTCCTCCTCCCGTTCCCAGACCCCCAGGTTGGGAAGCCTAACGTGGACTCAGAACCTTCACTTCAGTGGGTGGACTTCTGTGGTATAAGTGTTCTCCAGTTTGTGAGTCACCCACCTAGCAGTTATGGGATTTGATTTTATTGTGATTGCGCCCCTCATACTGTCTCATTGCGGCTTCTCCGTTGTCTTTGGTTGTGGGGTATCTTTTTTGGTGAGTTCCAGTGTCTTCCTGTTGATGATTGTTCAGCAGTTAGTTGTGGTTCCATTGCTCTCACAAGAGGGAGTGAGTGCATGTCCTCTACTCCGCCATGTGGAACCAATCTCCTCTACTAGTTTTATAGTTTTATGTTTTATAATACATTTAGGTCTCTGATCCCTTTTGAGTTAATTTTTGTCAAAGGTGAAAGATCATCTCTAGTTTCATTTTTTGCATGTGGCTGTCCAGTTGGTCCATTGCCATTTGTTGATAAGATTATCTTTGCTCAATTGTATTTCCTTTTCTCCTTTATCAAAGGTCAGTTGACTGTATTTATGGGTCTATTTTGGGGCTCTCTATTCTGTTCTATTGATCAATTTGTCTATTCTTTCACCAAGACCACACCGTCTTGATTACTGTAGCTCTGTATAAGTTTTGAAGTCAGGTAGTGTCAGTCCCTTAACTGTTCTTTTCCTTCGATATTGTGTTGGCTATTTGGGGTCTTTTGACTCTGCATATAACCTTTAGAATCAGTTTGTTGATGTCCAAAATATAACTTGATGGTATATTGTTTCGTATTGTTGAATCTATATATCAATTTGGGAAGCAATGACATCTTAATATTGAGTCTTCCTATCCACGAACATGGAATACTTCTCCATTTCTTTAGTTCTTCTTCGATTTTGTTAATCAGAGCTTTGTACCTTTCCTCATATGAATCTTGTACATATTTTGTTATTTTGTACCTAAGTAATTTATTTTGGGGGTGCTAATGTAAATGGTATTGTATTTTTTAATTCAAGTTCCATTTATTCATTGCTGGTATATAGGAAAATAATTGACTTTTGTATATTAACGTTGTATCCTGCAGCATAATGACTTACAAGTTCCAGGAATTTTTTTTATCAATTCTTTTGGATGCTCTATATAGATGGCCACGGCATCTGTGAAAAAAGACAGCTTTATTTCCCTTTTCTCAGTTTATATACCTTTTATTTCCTGTTCATGAGCTGTTTGTTGCATTAGCTATATCTTCCAGTATAATATTGAATGTGAGTGGTGAGAGGGGACATCCTTGCCTTGTACTTGATTTTACTGTGAAAGCTTCAAGTTTCTATTAAATATGATGTTAGCTATAGGGTTTTTGTAGATGTCCTTTATCAAGTTGGGAAAGTTCCCATCTATTAAAAGAGAGTTTTTATTATAAATGAGTTTTAGATTTTATCAAAAGCTTTTTTCTGCATCTATGATAAGATCATGTGATTTTTCTATTTTAACCTGTTGATGTGATGAACTATATTAATTGATTTTTAAATGTTGAACCAGCCTTGCATACCTGGGATAAGTTGCACTTGGTCGGGATGTATAATTCTTTTTATACATTGCTGGATTTGATTTGCTGCTATTTTGTTTATGATTTTTACATCTATGTTCATGAGAGATATAGGTCCATAGTTTTCTTTTCTTACAATGTCTTCGTCTGGTTTTGGTATTAGGGTAATGCTGACTTTATAGAATGAATGATCAAGTCTTTCCTCTGTTCATATCTTCTGGAACACATTGTAGAGAACTGGTATAATTTCTTCCTAAAATGTTTGGTTGAATTCACCAATGAACCCATCTGGACTTGGTGCTTACTGTTTAGAAGGTAATTAATTCAATTTCTTTAATAGATTCAGGCCTATTCAGATAGTCTATTTCTTCTTGTGTGAGTTTCAGCAAATGGTGTCTCTCAGGGAATTGGCCAACTTCATCCAGGTTATCAAATGTGTGGGCATAAAGTTGTTGACAGTATACCTTTATTATTCTTATAATCTAATAACATCACCTCAAAATATGTAGAGCAAAATTTGATCCGAGCTACAAGGGTAAGTATTCAAATCCACAATAAAAGAAACAGTTTTTTACACAACTTTCATTAACTTATTAGAATAAGAAGACAAGAATTCAGGAAGGATATAGAAGAATCAAATAATATTATAGCACACCTGACCTTTTCCAATGCACATGGATTATTTACAAAAATTGTCCTCTCACGAAGTTAGCTGAGAATAGGAAATTAAATAAAATAATTTAAAATGAAGGAAAGCAGACAGCTGCATGCAAAGCAATGAAGTTAAAACACACCCTCATGCCATACACAAAAATTAACTCAAAATGGCTTAAAGACTTAAATATGAGACAGGACACCATAAAACTCCTAGAAAAGAACATAGACAAAACATTCTCTGACATAATCATACCAATGTTTGCTTATGTCAGTCTCCCAAGACAATAGAAATAAAAGCAAAAATAAGCAGATGGGACCTAATAAAACTTACAAGCTTTTGTTTTCACAGCAGAGGAAAACATAAACAAAATGAAAAGACAACCTACAGACTGAGAGAAAATATTTGCAAATGATGTGACTGATAAGAGCTTAATCTCCAAAATGTACAAACAACTCTTACAACTCAATAACAACAAAAAAACCCAATCAAAAAATGGGCAGAAGACCTAAATAGATATTTCTCCAAAGAAGACATACAGATGGCCATTAGGCACATAAAAAGATGCTCATCATCACTAATTATTACAGAAATGCAAATCAAAACTACCATGAAGGGCCTCCCTGGTGGCGCAGTGGTTAAGAGTCCGCCTGCCGATGCAGGGGATACGGGTTCATGCCCCGGTCTGGGAGGATCCCATATGCCACGGAGCGGCTGGGCCCGTGAGCCATGGCCGCTGGGCCTGCGCATCCGGAGCCTGTGCTCTGCAACGGGAGAGGCCACAACAGTGAGAGGCCCGCATACCGCAAAAAGAAAAAAAAAAAAAAACTACCATGAAGTACCACCTCACACCAGTCAGAATGGCCATCAGTAAAACATCTATAAATAACAAAAGCTGGAGGGGATGTGGAGAAAAGGAAACCCTCCTACACTGTTGGTGGGAATAAAAATTGATGTAGCCCCTATGAAAAACAGTATGGAGTTTCCTCAGAAAACTAAAAATAGAGTTGCCATATGATCCAGCAATCCCAGTCCTGGGTATATATCCAAACAAAACTATAATTTGAAAAGATACATGCACCCTGTGTTTGTAGCAGCACTATTTACAATAGCCAAGACATGGAAACAACCTAAGTGTCCATCAATAGATACTATCCAGATGAATGGATAATGAAGATATGGGGTGTGTGTGTGTGTGTGTGTGTGTATTACTCAGCCATAAAAAAGAATGAAATAATGCTATTTACAGAAACACAGATGGACCTAGACATTATCATACAAAGCGAAGTATGTCAGAAAGAGAAAGACAAATACCATATGATATCACTTATACACGGAGTCTAAAATACAACACAAATGAACATATCTACGAAACAGAAACAGACTCACAGATATAGAGAACAGACTTGTGATCGCCAAGGGTGAGGGGGATAGGGAAGGGAAGGATTTGGGATTAGCAGATGCAAACTATTATATACAGAATGGATAAACAAGTTCCTATTGTATAGCACAGGGAAATATATTCAGTATCCTGTGATAAACCATAATGAAAACAAATATGAAAAAGAATATGCATGTATAACTGAATCACTTTGCTGTACAGCAAAAATTAACACAACATAGTAAATCAACTATACTTCAATAAAATTTTTAAGAATAAATAAAATGAAGGGAATATAAAGGTAAGAACAGGGCTTAAGGTCTCTGTCACATATTCTTGTGTGTATGCGTGTTGTTTTGTTTTGTTCTGTTGTTTTGTTTCATTTTGTTTTTAACAACATTTAAAAATGTAAAAATTGGGCTTCCCTGGTGGCGCAGTGGTTGAGGGTCCGCCTGCCGATGCAGGGGACACGGGTTCGTGCCCCGATCCCGGAAGATCCCACATGCCGCGGAGTGGCTGGGCCCGCGAGCCATGGCCGCGGAGCCTGTGTGTCCGGAGCCTGTGCTCCGCAACGGGAGAGGCCACAGCAGTGAGAGGCCCGCGTACAGCAAAAAAAAAAAAAAAAAAAAATGTAAAAATTATTCTTAGCTCGCTGAGCCAAACAAAAACAGGCCATGGGTCAGATTTGGCCAGAGAGTTTTCATTTGCTGACTCCTGCAATAGATGATACAGACATTAAAATGATCATAAAAGGATATTATGAAAAACTTCATGCCAATAAACTTAAAAATTAAGATGACATGGACAGAAACACAAGTTACCAAACAAACAGAAGAATAGAAAGCCTAAGTTGTTTTACAACTATCAAAGAAACTAGATTGTTAATTTAATTCCTTTCCACAGAGAATAACAACAGGTCCAGATGGCTTTGCTGGTGAATTCTACCAAACACTTAAACAGACTTTTCTAGAGAACAGTAAACGAGGGACTATTTCCCATCATATTTGAGGGAACTTAATAACCTTGATATCAAAACATGACAAAAACATCCTGAGAAAGAAAAATTCCAAGCCAATGTCACCCAGAACAGATTGAAAAAAATCCAAATAAAATATTAACAAATAAAATTTAGCAAAATATAAAAATTTGGGTTTATTTCAGGAATACAAAATTGATTGAACAGTTAAAAATCAAGCAATATAATTTATCACATTAATGGAATAAGAGAAAAATCATATGACTATCAATAAATGGAGAAAATATTGTGATAAAATTCACTATTTATAATGAAGATTCTTAGCAAACTAGGAAGAGAAGGTAATTTCTTTATTTCAAAAATAGTATCAGGGCTTCCCTGGTGGCGCAGTAGTTGAGAGTCCACCTGCCGATGCAGGGGACACGGGTTCGTGCTCCAGTCCGGGAAGATCCCACATGCTGCGGAGTGGCTGGGCCCACGAGCCATGGCCGCTGAGCCTGTGCGTCCGGAGCCTGTGCTCCGCAGCAGGAGAGGCCACAACAGTGAGAGGCCCGCGTACCGCAAAAAAACAAACAAACAAAACAAAAAAACAAAAAAAAATCTATTTTATCCACATCAGTGTACACATGTCAATACCAATCTCCCAGTTCATCCCCCACCGCCACCCCCCACTTTCCCCCCTTGGTGTCCATACATTTGTTTGTTCTCTACATCTGAAAGTCACTTATTTTATGAAGAAAAGGGAACCACCCTTCTCATGCCAACGTACTAGCTGCTTGAATAAAGTTCAGTGGTCAAGGCTGGGGAGAAAAGGATGTATTTCTGATGCCAGATAAAACAGAATTGAAAAATTCCAGGTTAGCTGGTGGGTCGGGTGGAGCAGCGCGCTCTGCGTCCCGGCGCTCCGCTTTCCCTGCCGGTCCCGCCCTCCGTCGCGGTGGCGCGGTGCACCTTGGGATAGAGAGCGATCTCCGAGCGAGGCAGCAAGATGGACGCGGGATTCTTCCGCGGAACAAGTGCAGAACAGGATAATCGGTTCAGCAACAAACAGAAGAAGCTACTGAAGCAGCTGAAATTCGCAGAATGCCTAGAAAAAAAGGTGGACATGAGCAAAGTAAATTTGGAGGTTATAAAGCCTTGGATAACAAAACGAGTAACGGAAATCCTTGGGTTTGAAGATGATGTTGTGATTGAGTTTATATTCAACCAGCTGGAAGTGAAGAATCCAGACTCCAAAATGATGCAAATCAACCTGACTGGGTTTTTGAATGGAAAAAATGCTAGAGAATTTATGGGAGAACTGTGGCCCCTGCTCTTAAGTGCACAAGAAAACATCGCTGGAATCCCTTCTGCTTTCCTAGAACTGAAGAAAGAAGAAATAAAACAGAGACAGATTGAACAAGAAAAGTTGGCATCTATGAAAAAGCAAGATGAAGACAAGGATAAGAGGGATAAGGAAGAAAAAGAAAGCAGCAGAGAAAAAAGGGAGCAGTCTCGAAGCCCAAGAAGACGCAAATCCAGATCTCCTTCCCCTAGAAGACGATCTTCCCCTGTCAGGAGAGAGAGAAAGCGCAGTCATTCTCGATCTCCCCGTCACAGAACCAAGAGCCGGAGTCCTTCCCCTGCTCCAGAGAAGAAGGAAAAAACTCCAGAGCTCCCAGAGCCATCAGTGAAAGTAAAAGAACCTTCAGTACAAGAGGCCACTTCTACTAGTGACATCCTGAAAGTTCCCAAGCCTGAACCAGTACCAGAGCCTAAAGAACCTTCTCCAGAGAAAAACTCCAAAAAGGAAAAGGAAAAGGAGAAGACCCGGCCAAGATCTCGGTCACGTTCCAAGTCAAGATCCCGGACACGTTCTCGCTCTCCTTCTCATACTCGACCGAGAAGGCGCCATAGATCCCCATCAAGATCATACTCACCTAGGAGGCGGCCAAGCCCAAGAAGACGGCCATCTCCTCGAAGAAGAACTCCACCGAGACGAATGCCTCCTCCACCAAGGCATAGAAGGAGTAGATCTCCAGTGAGACGAAGAAGGCGTTCATCGGCATCCTTGTCCGGGAGTAGCTCGTCCTCTTCTTCATCTCGTTCCTGGTCACCGCCAAAGAAGCCTCCAAAGAGGACATCCAGCCCCCCTCGGAAAACTCGTAGGTTATCTCCTTCAGCAAGCCCTCCGAGGCGAAGGCACAGGCCATCACCTCCAGCAACTCCACCACCAAAAACTCGTCATTCCCCGACACCCCAGCAGTCAAACCGTACGAGGAAAAGTCGTGTTTCTGTCTCTCCAGGGAGAACTTCAGGTAAAGTGACAAAACATAAAGGTACTGAGAAAAGAGAGTCCCCTTCACCAGCACCCAAGCCTAGAAAAGTGGAGTTATCTGAATCAGAAGATAAAGGTGGCAAAATGGCTGCAGCAGATTCTGTGCAGCAGAGACGCCAATACAGACGACAGAACCAGCAGTCTTCCTCTGATTCTGGCTCCTCCTCTTCCTCAGAAGATGAGCGACCCAAAAGGTCCCACGTGAAGAATGGTGAGGTAGGCAGGCGGCGGAGACATTCCCCTTCCCGGAGTGCCTCTCCATCACCTCGAAAGCGCCAGAAAGAGACTTCCCCTCGTGGTAGACGGAGGAGAAGCCCCTCCCCACCGCCTGCCAGAAGGAGACGTTCTCCTTCTCCTGCCCCTCCGCCTCGTCGACGCAGGTCTCCCACACCACCACCACGACGAAGGACTCCTTCTCCTCCCCCACGTCGTCGCTCACCTTCCCCAAGAAGATACTCTCCTCCAATACAGAGGAGATATTCTCCTTCTCCACCTCCAAAGAGAAGAACGGCTTCACCCCCTCCCCCTCCTAAACGAAGGGCATCACCGTCTCCACCACCAAAGCGTCGGGTCTCCCATTCGCCACCTCCCAAACAAAGAAGCTCCCCAGTCACCAAGAGACGTTCGCCTTCATTGTCATCAAAGCATAGGAAAGGGTCTTCCCCGAGCCGATCTACCCGGGAGGCCCGGTCACCACAACCAAACAAACGGCATTCGCCCTCACCACGGCCTCGAGCTCCTCAGACCTCCTCAAGTCCTCCAGCTGTTCGAAGAGGATCATCATCATCACCCCAAAGAAGGCAGTCCCCATCTCCAAGTTCTAGGCCCATTAGGAGAGTCTCCAGGACTCCGGAACCCAAAAAGATAAAAAAAGCTGCCTCACCAAGCCCTCAGTCGGTAAGGAGGGTCTCATCTTCCCGATCTGTCTCGGGGTCTCGTGAGCCAGCAGCTAAAAAACCCCCAGCACCTCCATCCCCTGTCCAGTCTCAGTCACCCTCTACCAACTGGTCACCAGCGGTACCGGTTAAAAAGGCTAAAAGCCCAACACCAAGCCCATCACCGGCAAGGAATTCAGACCCAGAAGGAGGTGGAAAGAAAAAGAAGAAAAAGAAGGACAAGAAACACAAAAAGGATAAGAAGCACAAGAAGCACAAAAAACACAAGAAGGAAAAGGCTGTAGCCGCAGCTGCTGCAGCTCCTGTGACCCCTGCAGCCATTGCTGCTCCCACAGCCGCGTCAGCACAGGAAGAACCAGAGGCAGAACCAGAGCCTAAGAAGGAGACTGAAAGTGAGGCTGAAGATAACCTTGATGACTTAGAAAAGCACCTGCGTGAAAAGGCCCTGAGATCAATGCGGAAGGCTCAAGTGTCCCCACAGTCCTAGGTGGAAATGTTTGTTATGATGTAAATTTTATTTGGTTTGTACGCAATTCAGTTTCAAAATTGCTAAAAATGTGTTTGAGCTTTAGACTATAACATTTGTTGTAATAATTGCTAGGTTGAAGTTCACCATGTAAAAAAAAAAGGGCATGGATATACATTGCAAAAGGTGTCCACAGTGTATTAGTGACATTCTTTCATTGACAGCTGACATAAATTCATTTAGAGTGAAATATTTTAAGCCAAAAAAAAAAATCCCCTTTTTAAAAAAGGGGGTTTAAATATTGTTGGCATTCTTATGGTTCCTTTAAATGCCCCTGTCTATTCCCAGAGGTTTTTCTTTCTACTTTTTCTTTCTTTTTTCCTTTTTCTCATTTGAGTCTTAGCACCCATTTAAGTTATGATGCTTCCAACCTTGTATGGTTTTTGCAAGCTTGCCCAGAAATAAGACCACTGTTGAACTACCACAAAAATATAAATGAATATTTTAATGCCACAATCTTTCCTGTTGCCTGTGGAGTCTCTGCTGAAATGAATCAGGATTCGAGCTCTAGGATGAGACAGAAAATGAAAGCATGTTGTTTGCCAGGACACTGTGGGTTTATATTGATGTGTAACAAGTTGATTTGGAACACTGGAATTTCACTCTGTTCTGTTTATTTTTATTTTTATTTTTTTTGTAAAGGCAGTTAACTAGTCCCAGGAAGGATCCTTCAGTTACATAAAATTTTGTTTCATGAAATGTCATGGCTCCATTCATAATTTTGTCTTGTTCTTCCGATTGGTATATACAACTTTCAGAGCTCTTGTGTTTGGAAAGCTGGAAGGGCCCAGACTTTGAAATAGTGTCTTGTTTTCACTGTTTTTGTTTTGTTTTTGTTGTTTTTGTTTTGTTTGTTTTTTTAAACTAAAGCTATATAAAGCTTGTGGATTAAACAATAAATTTCTAAATTTAAAAAAAAAAAAAAATTCCAGGTTAAATACTAGAGAAATCTCTTAATGAAGATATTTTTCAGGCTAGAGCAACCTCCCAAGGGAAATGATTTGGAGTGACATCCCTTGAGACATTTAAATTATAGTGGATAAAATACTCAAACCCACCACGAAGAAACACTCTTGTAGAGCTCATGGGAGAATTACTGGGATTTATAATAGGCCTTTTCTAAGAGGGAATTAGCCCAGGAGGCAGACCTGCTGTTGAATAAATATTATTTTTAATAGAGTGTGGCTGTATTGTCACTCTATTCCTTCTTCTTTGGAGAAGACCATGAATGGGTATGGTAGGCAAAAATTAATAGGTTTTTTTTTAAGCAGTAGATTTCTTCACCAAGCCTTCCTAATTATGTGTTTCCTCAAGAAACTCACATTTCTATTCTCATTTTCTTTTAACTATTTTTTTAATGTTATCTACCCCTAGGACTTCCAGCCCCTTTCTCTAGCAAATCAGCGTGTAACAGAGAAGAAAAGTTCAGAATTCACACAGCTTTCAATGTCAGATGCTGAAATTTAATCTCACCTTTTTTGAGTAGAATGAATTTAATGGTGACCCTCCATGCTAAGGCTTTCCCACTGCAGGGCTGACACATCACAGCCCTAATTAAGCATAAAGCCTTCCACAATGAGTACATCCCTTGTTTGGAATCAGCCTTTATATGTTAAAAAAAAAAAAAAAAAAAAAAAAAAAAACCCTGCCTTCTAAAGAGCCTTCATTTAAAAATACAATTGCCATATTCTGTAAGCCCATTGATTTTTCTTCATTGTTAAGATGGAGAAAGTAAACAGAATTGCATATTTACTCATTTCATTTTCTGATACCTTTGCTCCAAGAGCTCCGCACTTCGGTACCACGTGGATGAGAGGCTGCTATTTCCAGAGCTTGTCCGTGGAGATGACTGATGAATGACCAGACAAAATTCTGATTAATGCTCTATAATTAGGAGTTTGCTTCTACTTCAAGAGCTTTTTTTAAGACCACAATTTTGACCACACCATGTTTTCTTCCCCTTGGTAATTGCTGAAGTTTGACAGCCACTGTGTTTGCTGCCTGTAACATATGGCTAATTGAATCTGAGCTGGGGAAAGGATGACCAGATTGTTAATTATGATCCACTCCACAGATCTGAGGCCTGAATAAATAGAAAACAAGGAAAATGCTGCTGAGCCAGAAAACATCATATCAGTGTTGAGTGGTTGTAGCAGGTTTCAAGTATTCCCAGAAATGCCTGAAGATCACTTCTTTATGGTTTGCTCTTTCTGTCTTTTAATCACAGAAGGCAGATAAAGATTAGACAGAAATTTGCTTTCATCTGTGTGGTTTTTGCAAGTCTGGACACTGGACACCTGATACGTAGTTTCCTGAAATTCACACAATCTTACATTGGAACACTTTGCATTTCTAATAAGACAAAGACTGGATTTGCATCTTGTCGATTCTTCCCCATCCCCACCACTCCAGTAACGAAGATACACGTATGTGGACGAAAAATGTCACCTGCCGTATCAGTAAACAAAGGATGTTGTGACCATCAAGCCATCAACCACTGCAGCCCCCCACCCCCTGACTGTGCACCCTGAGGAGATTCAGGATGGAGAAAAATAGGATACTGGCCCTAGATGGTTAAGGTGTGTATCAAAGGAATGATTTCAATGAGCCCAGACTCTTGCATCTTCCCATACATAGAAAAGTGCTAAATTCATTAATTTGAGTTGTTTGTTTTTCCTTCAATTGAAGAAATCTTTTGATGTTCAATACCTGGTTTGTTTTTTGCAAAACTTCTATATATCCTGGCTCGTCCCTTACCTCTTCGGAGCAGTCCCTCAGAGCTATCTGAAAGGCTACTTCCCAAGCTTAACTCCTCAACAAGTTCACCAAATAAAGCCTAATTCTCAGCTTTTAGGTTATGCATTTTTTTTCGGTCGACACACATATATTTTTAAAAGTGTACTTCGATTTTAAATGAATTTTTCTATAGCAGTTAACATAATGTAACATACCTCCTCTGTATTGCCTCCCCTAGAGATAGGGGGAAAGCAATAAATGAAACAAACCAAGAATATTCACTCATCAAACATTTTTGCTGAATATTTAGCAGTGTAAGCCAGTACTAGGTGTCGAAAGTGTATACAGATGATAAGACACTTTCTCAACTTTTTTTTAACCTTGTAGAGGTAAGCAAGGTGAGCAGTAGAAGTAAAATGTGAGGTAGGTTGTGGTATGTACATAAGAAAATATTATTTTCTTAATGTCCCTCACAAAGATGCATAGTAGGTGTTCAATAAAATCAACTGTAAATTAATAAAGGAAAGAATGAATATAATATACAGTTATACTTGATCTAGAGAGAAGTCACTTCTGATTGTGGGGTTCTAGAAAGAGTTTTGTAAGGAAGTAAATTTTTTGTTTTAAGTCTTAAATAAAGGAATAGGTTTATAGTGGATATGATGGGAGTCGCTCTACTGAGATGGCTCAAGCATAGAGGAAAAAAGATACAGGATATATTTGAGTGGCACAATAGATGTAGTTTGTTAGAGAAAGTCATATAATACTTCATATTTTGCAACGTGTCATAAATTTTAAAGATACATGAAAAAGAGTTGTGTTAAGATAGACCTAGAAAGGTACATTGGGAACGGATCTTGGATGACCTTGATTACAGGCTAATGATCATGATAAAAAGCAGTGTTCCATCAATGTCTGTGGGCTAATTCAAATCTTAACCATTCATTCATAACAGGAAATGTTCTCTCCAAAATCTCTCAAGAACTCATATATTGGAATTAACATATTATGGTGGAAAAGATAAAGTTTGGTTCTAGCTGGAATTCATTTTCGGGATAAACCTGAAAGATAGTAGAGGTACCACTGAGAATAAACTCCATTGAAAACAAACATGCATGTTAGAAACCTGGTTCCTTCCACCTTTTTCTTAGCAGCTTGCCAGGTATAACTAAAAATAATTCAGAAATTTAATTTAAGGAACGATATCTATGGTGTCTTTTCTGTTAACAATCATATTTTTGTTGCAAAAATTTAGAAGAAGAAATTATCTGATTTAAAAGCTTGGTAGTGCTGAAAACACAGTTTCTTTGTAATTTTTTTTAACATCTTTATTGGAGTATAATTGCTTTACAATGGTGTGTTAGTCTCTGCTTTATAACAAAAGTGAATCAGCTATATATATACATATATCCCCATATTTCTTCCCTCTTGTGTCTCCCTCCCTCCCACGCTGCCTATCCCACCCCTCTAGGTGGTCACAAAGCACTGAGCTGATCTCCCTGTGCTATGCGGCTGCTTCCCACTAGCTCTCTATTTTACATTTGGTAGTGTATATATGTCCATGCCACTCTCTCACTTTGTCCCAGCTCACCCTTCCCCCTCCCCCGTGTCCTCAAGTCCATTCTCTATGTCTGCATCTTTATTCCCATCCTGCCCCTAGGTTCTTCATAACCTTTTTTTTTTCTAGATTCCATATATATGTGTTAGCATACGGTATTTCTCTTTCTCTTTCTGACTTACTTCACTCTGTATGACAGACTCTAGGTCCATCCACCTCAATACAAATAACTGAATTTCATTTCTTTTTATGTCTGAGTAGGCAAGAATAAGTTTCTTTGTAATTTTGTGGCAAACACGACCAGTTGTTTACACAAACAGCTGTTCTTCCCTAATAGTATATTAACATTCATAAAACCTATTATTCTTCACAGGAAACATGGTCACCTGGAGACTTTCAAAAATAAAGTGTAAATTTTCATCTTCCCTTGCTAGTATAATTAGGTGAATAATTTCTGGCCAATAATATGTAAGCAGAAGAATTGTGTGGGGCTTCCCTGGTGGCGTAGTGGTTGAGAGTCCGCCTGCCGATGCAGGGGACACGGGTTCGTGCCCCGGTCCGGGAAGATCCCACATGCCGCAGAGCGGCTGGGCCCGTGAGCCATGGCTGCTGAGCCTGCACGACCGGAGCCTGTGCTCGGCAACGGGAGAGGCCGCAACAGTGAGAGGCCCGCGTACGGCAAGAAAAAAAAAAAAAAGAATTGTGTGCAACCTCTGGGAAGACAGGAGATGTGACTTTCTTCATCCCATTCTCCATCTTGCCGTCTGGAATGTGGACCTGACGGCTGAAGCTTGATCAGCATCTTGGACCAGGAGGTGGCCTAGAAATAGGAACAGAGCGAGATCTGAGAAGGCACTGGGTTCCAGAAGATTATGTAGATACCATGTCGCTTTAGATTGCTTTCCTGTGGACTTCATTTATGGGTACGGAAAAAAAATTCTATATTGTTTAAGCTACTATTATCTAGCGGTTTTTATCACTTAAAACTGAATCTGAACTTAAGTAATTTAAAGTTTGAGAAAGAATGAAAGTAATATATAAAGCATCCTATGGTAAGTTAAACTGCTGATAAGGAAACATTCACTCTTCCTCTTTCCATCCAAGGCATATGCTTCCGTATCCCATTGATGTTGGATTTGATCGTGTGACTTGCTTTGACCAATAGATGAGTAAAGGCTTGAACTGTGCCTATGCGGCTGGGCTTGCCCTCTTGCTCTCCTTCTCATTGCCCTGGGAAAAATGTCCACTGGATAACCATTACCCCTTTGACCCCAGTCTTATAATGAACACTCATGTAAGAGACCTAAGCCCAGCCCTCAGCTAAAGCTTGGAGCAGCTGAACTCCAGATGACACCAAACGGGTAAACAAGAAATAAATGCTTGCTGTTTTATGCCATTGGATTTTGTGATTATTTATCATCCAGCATTAGTGGACTAATGGACGTCTTCTCCCGTTCAAATTTGTCAGGATTTTATGCATTGAGAACTGCACTCTTTGGTTTTCAACCACCCAGAAATCATCATTACAATTCATTACAGCATTAGACCAGCAGATTACCAGCCTTTTATTGCCAGTAAAGTGACTTAAAGGGATGAATATTTAATTCGTATTTACGCTATAGTACGCCCCATGTAATTAAGGTCAGAATTGAGTTATATGGGATGGCAAGTCCTTTCTATGCCCATTGGCTTTTACAATTGTGACAGTTTCAAATAGAACTCATAGACCCAGTTTGTCTGGAAATGTGACAATTTAGTAACCAACTGCCTTTGCTGTGACCACCGGAGCGTTTGAAGGTTTCCTCTTGTATTTATACACTTGGAAACAGAAATCACCTCACACCATTTACTTTCTGATTTCTCTCATTCTTAGCAACTGATGCAATAATCATTCTTGTTGAGGACATTAATAACTACTTTACTACAGGTAATGACAACAAAAGAGGTGCAAATTATCGCAAGATAGGTAATCCTTCTCAAGAGAGCTTTTATAGTTTTATTACTCTGTCTGTAAAACTTTTCAGCCCCCAGGATCCAGTGTGGATTCTGGAGCTATTTGCTCAGATATCTGAGGAGGCTGTCCTCTCCTGATCTTCTTAAATAAAACTTTTCTTTATTTGTTCAGCTCTCCTAGCTCTCCCTAGCCACCATCACAATATATGTGGATGTCTTTCTCCTCTAAAATCCTGACTTATCAACAGTGGCTCCAGACACTTGGTTGTGGACCCACAGGACTAACAGGTTTCCACAGCCCCTCTCTATGAACTCATCCTTTGTGATCTGTGTGCTTGCCTTCTTGGCTTTTCCTGCAGTCCTTGACTTTTCACCCATACAGTAGATTGGTTAGTGATTCTCCCTTCTCTCATTCCCTCCTTCCCTTTTCTATAATAAATCTCTTGTTCTAATACTACTTATAATGGCTTTTATTTCCTGATTGAACCCGTTTGGGGTTTGATTTGGTTTTTTATTGAAGTATAGTTAATTTATAGTGTTGTGTTAGTTTCAAGTGTGCAGCAAAGTGATTCAGATATATGTGTGTGTGTGTATATTCTTTTTCAGTTTCTTTTCCGTTATAGGTTATTACAAGATATTGAGTATAGTTCCCATGCTATATAGTAGACCTTTATTGTTTACCTATTTTATATATAGTAGTGTGTATATATTAATCCCAAACTCCTAATTTATCTCCCCCCCATCCCCTGCTAGCCCCTTTGATAACCATAAGTTTTCTATGTCTATGAGTTTATTTCTGTTCTGCAAATAAATGCACTTGTATCCTTTTTTTTAGAGTCCACATGTAAGTGATATCATATGATATTTGTCTTTGACTTACTTCATTTAATATGATAATCTCTAGATCCATCCATGTTGCTGCAAATAGCATTATTTCATTCTTTTTTATGGCTGAATAGTATTCCATTTTATACACACACACACACACACACACACACACACACACACATACACACCACATCTTCTTTATCCATTCATTTGTCATTGGACATTTAGGTTGTTTCCATGCCTTGGCTATTGTAAATAGTGCTGCAATGAACATTGGGATGCATGTATCTTTTCAAATTATAGCTTTCTCTGGATATATGCCCAGTAGTGGGATGGCTGGATCATATGGTAACTCTAGTTTTAGTTTTTTGAGGAACCGCCACACTGTTCTCCACAGTGGCTGTATCAATTTACATCCCACCAACAGTGCAGGAGGAGCCCATTTGTTTTCATAGCATTTGCTTCCTACTATGTCCTGCTTCCCGGCCACAACCCCACTGCTCACTACTGCCAATCAAACAGTCCTTTTTGAGCTCCTGTGCATACAGTGGCATATAAAATCAAAGAGGGAGTCTTCTTGGATTTTGTGTTTCAGTAACCTACGCCCACAGTTCTTTAAGTGCTATGGTGAATTTATAGGACCTTTGTGGCATATTTAAATTTTTGAGCTGTCAGATAGTGCACAAAGTACTACTATTAAGTTGTTTGGACCTAACCGTTTAATAAATGGAACTGTTAGGATTTCAGTATTTCATTTGTTTGTTTGCTTGTTGTTTATATGTTTGTTTGTTTAAGCCTACGGATGCCATGAAAAAAATTATTGACACACTAAGGACACCATAAACCTAGAAAGGTGGGGAACCTCTGTAGACTAGCAAGGACTCACAGCATAGGAACAGTTTAGCAAAAACATAAAGAGTAAGAGCAAGGCTTTTCCCTCGATAAGACCCCTGACTATTACAGGTCTCCTTGGCACAGGGAGGTGGGGTAATCAGGACCCAGCACTCTTGTCCTAGAACCAAGCTACTGTGAGATAGCAGAACTCCCAGATAAGTTTTGGGGATCTTAAAGCAAAGGAAACTTGAGCCCTATTTTATAACTAGTCCCTAAGTATTGGCAAGAGAGGGTCTTTGCAGCCTCCAGAGCTTTACAAATGCCAGCATGACCTGGGAGCAGCAATATGATTCTCAAAAGCCCTAGAAACGTGTGGATGTAACTGAGAGCCCTGCCAGACCTGAAGGCCTCATTTCAGACAAAAATGAAAAACGCACACCTATAACACCTATGTAAGCATATAAAATGGAAGTGATTTCACCACTATTACGGCAGGTGCCATTTTTAAGAGATTCTGCTTTCTTTTTTAAGAAAAATCTGTCCAAACATGAAGAAGAATTTTTTCAATACCCCTGACCAAGCAAGATTGTGGTTCAAACCAAAATCCACCATGCCCACTGTGATATATTTTATAAATATTAGAACTAGAAAGAGATACTAAGAATATTTGTCCAGTGGTTTTCAAACATTTTTAAGTTCAGAAACTATTTCTTAGATAGAATATTCCAAAAAGAATATTAATAGACCCCAAGAGATAAAAGTGGTATTATGCTAGCAAAATTTTTTTCTTAACTCAAATTTATAATACGTGTTTATTAAGAAAACAACCAATGAAAACAGTAAAGCAATTTTGCAAATACCAAGATTGAAGATTGAAAATTGAAGATTATTGGTGTTAGTTGTAGTCTTAAATCAGATAGGATGCTCAATTTATTTCTGTATTTTGCATTCTCCATTTCTGTTGCTCAAGATACATAGTTGGAAGTGGTCAGAACTTTCTAATAGCTTATCTGGTTATCTCAGATTATTCTTCAATGTTCTAATTATCTATTGCAATGTAATAAACCATCCTAAAATGCAGTGGCTTAGAAAATCATAACAATTCCAGAATTCAGGCAGAACTTGGATGGTTGATTCTTCTGCTCCATGTGGCTTTAACTGAGGTCATTCTTTAACAGTACTTAGCTGACAGATGACCACTCTGGAGTGATCAAAATTATTTCACTCACATATCTGATTCTTTGGTGGGCACAGCTGATAGGTGGGCTCAACTAGGCCCTTCCCCCTCCCTGCAGACTCGGGGCCTCTCCATGTGGTCATTCCAGCAAGGCAATCAAATTTCTTTCATAGTAGCTCAAGGATCCAAGAGTGAGTTCCAAGAGGCCTGGGCAGAAGCTGCAAGTCTTCTTGTGAGCTAGAATTTTAGAAAATCCTTTCCAATATATTCTATTGGTCAAGCAAGTCACTAAGGCCTGCCCAGGTTCAAGTGGAGGGAGGAATGGACTCTAGCTCTCAATGGAGAAATGGCATATGCATACAAAGAGCTGAAGGAATTGATGGAGGCCCTTTGAGAAACCAGCTACCACATTCAGGAAAACCAATCCAGGCATTTGAAAAAAAAGTGAAGTTTTAATATTTAATAAGTAACAAATATCTACAAACATTTCTTAACTGGTAAATGTTCAATGTAGAGAGAATCAATGAACGGATTCTTCAGACTTTCATTGTTTGGTGGAAAAATAATTTTCAAATATATATTGTTAAATTATGACATGTTCAATGGCATCTTTTTCAAAACCCCGGGTTCTTAGATAATTTTGTCAGATATTTCTTTAAATTCTCAAAGTAATCAGATTGTGTTATTTTGTGTATCAAGCCTAAAGTTTGTTTTCATTTCTTTACTGACACTCTAATCTGTAGCTGTAATTCATTGGGATCTTGAATTGCCAAACAACCGTGAGCTTCTTCATGTTCTATAACTAATTACCCATAGCAATACAAATAGTCCTGAAAAACCTGCAGCTGAAAATTTGAGTTGATAAAATTGAGATTAGTATGGCACTATGGAACACTGTAGGCAAAGATGCTAGAATCCTCCTAATAGCTAATGTTGGTCTCATACAACATATGATGACTAAGTAAGTACATTTTGGCAACACATTTTCTCTGAGGCATGAATCCCTTGGTGCTTTTTCCCCCCACCACTGCTCTTACACAGTCATTGAAGACATTCCTACATCAGTAATATTTGAAAAATGATTTTAACTCTTACCATTTCTTTCTGGTTCCTATGAATCATGTGTTTGACACAGCATTAAATCATCTTCTTATATGCATGCCAGAACATATCATACATTAAGCAAAAATGAAAAATCCACAGTATTTGCAGTATCATCAGTTGAATTGTAAAGAATTTGTATAATCTCGGCTTCCTTACTAATATCTCAAGTTCAGTAGATACATTCTAAAATCCTCTCTAGAATATGTTATCAGATAATGTTACAGATCTGCTCCCATATTTGTTACTAGGTTGTATCAGTTATTTGTTGCTATGTAACAAACCACCCCAAAGATCAGTGACTCAAAAAGACAATTGATTATTTTTTCCCAATCTATGAATTAACTGGTCTGCTCTTCTGCTGGACTTGACTGGGTTCACTCCTGTGGTTGTGTTGATCAGCTGACTTGCCTTGGGTCAGAAGGTCCAAGATGGTCTCACTCATATGTCTTGGGCCTTGGGTCTTGGTGTTATGTAAACCATTCTTTCTGTGTGGTTTCTCATCATTCAATAGCTAGACTTCTTGACATGTAGCCAGAACATTCTAAGAGGGAGAGGCTTTGGAGGTCTAGCGTCTGCACAGTATAACTTCAGAAACATTCTATTAGTCAAAGCAAGTCAAGAGGCAAGTTCAGGTTCAAGGGGTCGAAAAATAGACTCTACCTCTTGATGGGAGGATTGCATTTCAAATGATGTTGTAACTTGATAGAACGTAAAGGTATCTTGCAAAACTTCACTATGTATATCATATTGAAGATTTGGGCATTCTTATTACCACAAAGTCAAGTCCCAAAGATAAATAATGGTTTAAAAAAATAATAATGCTTTGAATTTTTCACTGATACTTTAATCTGTAACTATAATTCACTGAGACCCTGAATGGCCAAACAAATACAAACTTGTATCATAGTGACATTGAAGAGAATATTCTGCACATTGCTTTCATTTTGCACACTGCTGTCAGTATGGTCGATAAAATGGGAAGATGCATTCAGTACTTTGTAGTATGACTCATTTTATTCTGAGCCTAATCAATACTGCATGTCTATCCTAAAATGTGAGCCTGGTCGATATTATCATTTCCCTCATCACATTTGCTTTTTAAATGTCCTGCTTTTAACTAGCAATCTATTTCTAGTTGCAGGAGAATTTTTCCACCTCACCTAAAATAAACAAACAAAAGCAAATACACAAACCACCCAAAACATGTAACAACTTTATCATAAAGCTCAGATAACAAGCATCCAAAATGAAAAATAAGCATTTAAACACACTGCCAATTGCATTCTCAAGCAGAGATAGAGAAAGTAGTCACTCTGGACTATTTCACTAATGATTATATGGTGAGTTGGAGGAGGCCAGGCAGAAGTGTGCGTTTCTGACTTGTCATTTCTTTGATGGCAGTCTCTGTATTCACTTGTATAATTGCATTTGAGAGGACCTGGGCCTGAATTTTCAGGAAATTTTCAGAATTTCCTAGAAAAACTCTATTCTTCTTGATCAAGGACACATATATAAGGCAGTTAAATATAAGCACAGGAATCCTTATTCCAGGGTTAACCAAAAAAAGAGGTTGATGTGACAGTGGGTGGGTGGTCTCAGATATGTTAAAATTTGGGATTTAACAGCCTTAGTTTGTACCAATTGAATTTTTATTAGTCAAAAATTACCTTTTAAATGTGAAATTTGAATCAAATTTCTTAGAATGGCTGTAGCAGCATGAAAACCACTGATCTGGTTGAAAAGTGTTTTGTAAGTAGACAACACAGCCCAAAGTTAAGAATCTTGCCCACAAATTAAGGAACTAGGGCAAAAATCCAGGTCATGAGACTCCCAGTCCATCATCTTACTACACTAGTGGCCTTCAGCTCTGATTTTTATCTAACATTGGTTCTTCTATGTGCTTTGACCTTGAATATCTAAAGAAGTTTGGAAAGAGAAGAGAAGTTTTTTTTTTTTTTTCTTTTTTGCGGTATGCGGGCCTCTCACTGTTGTGGCCTCTCCCGTTGCGGAGCACAGGCTCCGGATGCGCAGGCCCAGCGGCCATGGCTCACGGGCCCAGCCGCTCCGCGGCATATGGGATCCTCCCAGACCGGGGCACGAACCCGTATCCCCTGCATCGGCAGGCGGACTCTTAACCACTGCGCCACCAGGGAGGCCCGAGAAGAGAAGTTTTGTTAAGATCACACAAAGACACAGTAATTCATATTTCCAAGAACCAAAAATGACATTGAAAAGTCACTCTTTTCCTATCAAGTTTGTGTAGATGTATATAATGTAATATATCACAAAGAAGATGCATCTTATATTCCCCTTAGGCCATGACAAAATAAATCCTCTTTTTAGTTTCCATTTACTTTAAGTTCTTAAATAAGTCAGGATGAAGAGCTCTAGCTAACATAAATTGTCAAAGTCTATTCTTATTTTAGGGCTCCAATCCTCACCAAACTATTTATTGATTTAATTGCTCAGATACAATACTACCTGGCTGGGATAGAGACCTAGTTTGCCAAATTTTCCAAAAGGACAATTTCTACTCCCTCAAAACTATAGAATTATTACTTTCCTGGGCACCCCTTGAACACTTTATGCCAAAAACTGAAGAAAAGACAATATTAAGGAGATTCTAGGAAACTAGGTACTGTAAATTGTTTCGGTATTTCTAGAGGGCAATTTGGCAATGAGTATTAAAAAGTCATTTTAAAATTGTGCAGTTCCTTTGAGCAATTTTGCTTCTAGCAATTTAACTTAAAACAATAATCTCCCTATGTATATAAATTTTCCTATAAATATGTTAATCACAGTATTTTCATATCATCAAATTAGCAACCACCTAAATATCCAAGAATACAAAATTGGTTAAATAAATATACAAATACAAAATAATACAAAATTTGTTATTTGCTCAAATAAATATATGGTGTCATATCCATACATGAGCCAGTAGGCAATAGTGACTGAGATCTTAGTATTTAGAGTGATACAAATCTGGGTTCAAGTCACATACTACCTGTCTGACAGTGAGTAAGTTATTTAAATTTTCTAAGGCTCAGCTTCCTCATGTTGAAATAACCTTGCAGGGTTATTGTATTAAATAAGTATTTAAAGTATATCTAGCTCTAGTATACAGCAAGTGCTCAGTGGATCTTAGCAACTAATATTATTATTGGTTTAATCGAATTGTTTGGGAGCCATTAAACATCATTTTATAAAAGAATCTTTAGTCATGCTGAGAATAAGAGTTACAAAATTGTATATTTTGATGCTAGATTCATGCATGCATTCATTCTTACACTGAAAAAACAAAACCCCGCTGGAAGATAATCACCAAAATGTTAAAAATTACTACCTCTAAATATCCAAATTCTGGATGATTTTAATTTTCTTTTTTCATATATAGTCCAAACTTTATACATTAAACAATTTTTATTTTATGTATATGCAGGGGGAAATACTGTTTTAAAGCCCTTCATATCAGCTTGCTTAAACTGCACACTGCATTTTCTCATTTCCATTTTTACAGGAGGGGAAAGCAGTCCTCAGGCTGCGTGAGTCCCTAGTGGGATGGTACCGCTCTCTACCCCTGGAGGGATCTTCCGACCTCAGTGTAACACAAGTTGCAGGTTTTCATCTTTTTATTACTGTTTGATTCTATAGCCAGACAAGTTGTTTTTATACTCAGAAACCTGATATTTTAATAATTTAACAAAATTTGAATAGTCAAATAATTTCCAGGGGCAAAAAGCAGGGTTTTATTCTGCCCTCCCCCATCCCTTTTTCCACTTTATAAATAAACACATGTTGCTTATTGTGGTGAGGAGATGGGATGTTGAAGCTCGGAAATAAATAAGATATAGTTCTTACCATCAAAGAGCTCATAATTTTAAAGAAATAACATCTGTATTGCAGTTTACAAAGCACTTTGCATGTATACCTTTAATTCCCATAGCAACACTGTAGGGGGTAGGATAGTATTATTATACTGATGATCAATGAAGACATAGAGGCAGACTTCCCAGGTGGCACAGTAGTTAAGAACCTGTCTGCCAGTGCAAGGCACGCGGATTCGAGCCCTGGTCTGGAAAGATCCCACATGCCGCGAAGCAACTAAGCCTATGCACCACAACTACTGAGCCTGAGCTCTAGAGCCCACGAGCCACAGCTACTGAAGCCTGCGCGCCTGGAGCCCGTGCTCCGCAACAAGAGAAGCCACCTCAGTGAGAAACCTGCGCACCACAACGAAGAGTAGCCCCCGCTCGCCGCAACCAGAGAAAAGCCCACGCGCAGCAAAGAAGACCCAACACAACCAAAAATAAATAAATAAATAGATAGATTTTTTTTTTTTTTTTTTTGCGGTACGCGGGCCTCTCACTGCTGTGGCCTCTGCCGTTGCGGAGCACAGGCTCCGGACGCTCAGGCTCAGCGGCCATGGCTCACAGGCCTAGCCGCTCTGTGGCATGTGGGATCCTCCCAGACCGGGGCACGAACCCGTGTCCCCTGCATCAGCAGGTGGACTCTCAACCACTGCACCACCAGGGAAGCCCCTGAATAACTGATTTTTATGATTTAAACTCCAGTTTAATAGCTGAAGTGATTTTTTTTTAATATTAGGACAGAGCAATAAAATCTAACCAATGATCAATATTATACCAAGCTTCTCTTCATTTCCCCTTTGTTTTGAGAATTGTAACTGATCTGTATTCACTATGCTTTAAAATTACCACATAGTGTAAAGTAGAAGCTATATTAAACTCCAAAGCGAAAAGATTTTAAGAAAATATTACAAAATTTTCCAAGCTTATCTTTAAAAACAACAACAATAACAATAACAAAAAACCCAGAAACAAGGAGAGAGTTTAAAGACTTTTCAGAATTTCAGATAAGAGAGGATGAAGGCCTGAACTAAGTAGGTGATGGCAGACATAGAGAGGTGTGGACAAATGCAAGAAAGTTTGGAAATTAAAATCAGTAGAATTGGTGAATGAGCAGATGTAGAGAGCAAGAAAAAAAGGAGTCGTTCTAGATGACTCCCACACCTTTGGTGTGGGTTACCATAAGATTCTTAGTGTTACCAGCTGAGGGAAATACTAGGTGAGAATATAGAGTTTCGTTTTTGATAAGTTGAGTTTGAGGTTTCCCATAGGATCGTAGGGTAAAGATGGCCATCAGGATACACATCGCCAAGGCTTGGCGCAGACATGGGCAGATGTAGTAGCAGAAATCAGTTCTGATATAACCACTTAGGGAGAAAGTAGGAGAGTGAGAGTGAGAAGACCACTGGGTTTTGTGAGGCCACCAACATGTACTGGGTGGGTAGAGCAACAGGAGTTTCTGATGGAAATAGAGGACAGTAAAGGAATAGAAGGAAAATTGAGAGACAAAAAGTTTCAAGAAGAAAGGCTTCTTCATCAATGTGAAATGCAGCAGAAGATCCCGTAAGGTAAAGACAGGGAAGCATGGTAAGTTTTTGCACTTAAGAGGTCAGTGGTAACCCAGAAAAATTGCTTCAGAAAGTATTGAATTGTTCCACTTACTGTCTTAGCCCACTTTATTAACTTGTTAACTTCCTTTCACGTGCCCTACTCAAACAGTTGACGGCCTGATCATCGTGGCCCAGATTTTTAAGGAGTGATACATTCCAGGGCCTTCTTTTTGAGATGAAGTTTTCTGGTTTGTCAAGTGGTGCTAATGGTATTTCTGGGTAGTTGCATTAATAATGGTACTCCATTCTTTTAGCTATTTTATGAACACTAATCTTTATTCAAAAGAAAATTTGAGGGCCTATAGGTTTTATTTTTACTTCGATAAAAAGTTGTAAATCTTCTATTGATACTGTGTTATTTTTGAATTACATTCTTTGATATTTACCGGTAGTTCTTTAGAGTTAAAAGTGATGTAGGATAAGTCAATTATATCTCAATTTAAAAAATAATTTTTACAGTGATGTACATGTGAGAAGACCATTTCTAAAGCATGATCCACTTAATTCAGCAGAGCAAAGAGAAATAGGAAAATATTCCCTAAAATTTTTAGAATTTTTAGAGGGGATATGGGGATATATGTATACATATAGCTGATTCACTTTGTTGTACAGCAGAAACTAACACAACATTGTAAAGCAATTATATGCCAATAAAGGTGTTAAAAAAATTGCTTTATAGGACTTGCTTTATAAATCATTCATGTAGTTAATTCAAATACACATTGAAATATTTATTGAGTGCCAAATGCTTGCCATAGGTATGCACGATGTTATACGGGGGTAAAGAGGAATTCGCTACCTAACTTTGCCCAGGAATATCACAGAAGCATTGGAGATGAGAATGTTTGATCTGAGATTTGAAGAGTGAATGGGAGTTTGCCAGGTAGACCACCTGGTGATGGACCTTCTTTAATGAGGGAGCAGCTTTGTGTAAGATGAATCAGAATGGCTCAACCAAAAGTGGAGGAAGCAGGGAGTAAAATTAGAGGGCTGTTGCAGTTACGAGTTCAAGGGAGATAGGACTACTCTACTTTGTGACAGGTCCTGTGCCAGAAGCTGAACAGATTAAAATAGTGTAGTCTCTGATTTTAAGAAGCTCAATGTCTAGGGGAAAAAAAAAAAAAAAAGACATGCAAACACTTCTGTAAGAGGCCACACAAAAGAAGGAAAACAGGGACAAGTAGATACAATGGGAGAAACAATCTTCTCCTTTGATATGTGCTGTTAAGAGTTGAATTATGTCCCCCAAAATTCATATGTTAAAGTCTTAAACCCCCAGTACCTCAGCATGTGACCTATGGAAACAGGGTCATTGAAGATGTTATTAGTTAAGATGAGGTCATCCTGGAGTAAGGTGGGCTTCTAATCCAATATGACTGGTGTCCTTATAAAATAGGGAAATTTGGAGAATGCACACACACAGGGAGAGCACCATATGAGATGAAGGCAGCCATTGGGATGATGTTTCTACAAGCCAAGGAATGTCAAAGATTGCCAGAAAACCACCAGCAGAAGGTGGGGGAGAAGCATGTAATAGATTTTTTCCTCACAGACTTCAGAAGGAACCAACCCTGCTAACACCTTGATCTCGAACTTCTACCCTTCAAAACTAAGACAATAAATTTCTGTTGTTTAAGCCACTTAGTTTTTTGGGAATTCCCTGGCAGTCCAGTGGTTAGGACTCTGAGCTTCCACTGCAACGGGCATGGGTTTGATCCGCTGTTGAAAAACTAAGATACCACATTCCGTGAGCTGTGGTCAAAACCGAAAAAAAAACAAAAAAAAACAAAAAAAAACAAAAAAATAAGCCACTTAGCCTGTAGTAGTTTGTTATGGCAGCCCTAGCAAACTGATAAACATGCCATAAGCGGCCTCATATTGTCAAGTCAGCCCAAATTCATAAAAGGTACTATGAGTGCAACTAGAAGTCCATGAAGAGCCCTTTAGCCAGAATAGTCTACCAATACCCTAAAGTTTGAGAAAGAACCATGACCATGTCATAACCAGATATTTTCCATCTTAGAGAGTTAATAGGTGGAAAATCAACAGAAACTCATTTTCCTGATGTCTGTTTCAAAAATCCTTTTCTTCCATTTCCTAGAGCCATTCACAAAATCTTTAAGTTGGGACTTCCCTGGTGCCACAGTGGTTAAGAATTCGCCTGCCAATGCAGGGGACACAGGTTCAATCCCTGGTCTGGGAAACTTCCATGTGCCACGGAGCAACTAAGCCCGTATACTACAACTACTGAGCCTGTGCTCTAGAGCCTGTGAGCCACAGCTACTGAGCCCATGCACCACAATTACTGAAGCCCGCACGCTCTAGGGCCTGCTTGCCACAACTACTGAGCCCACATGCTACAACTACTGAAGCCCACGCGCCTAGAGCCCGTGCTCCGCAACAAAAAGAAGCCATAGCAATACAAAGCCCGCACACTGCAACGAAGAGTAGCCCCCGCTCTCAGCAACTAGAGAAAGCCTGCACGCAGTAACAAAGACCCAACACAGCAATAAATAAATAAATAAATAAATAAATAAATAAATGAATGAATAAATAAATTTACATTAAAAAAAAAAAAGATATCATAGGGGCTTCCCTGGTGGCGCAGTGGTTGAGAGTCTGCCTGCCAATGCGAGGGACACAAGCCCTGGTCTGGGAGGATCCCACATGCCACAGAGCAACTGGGCCCGTGGGCCACAACTGCTGAGCCTGCGCGTCTGGAGCCTGTGCTCCGCAACAAGAGAGGCCGCGATAGTGAGGGGCCCACGCACCGTGATGAAGAGTGGCCCCCGCTTGCCGCAACTAGAGAAAGCCCTCGCACAGAAGAGAAGACCCAACACAGCCAAAAATAAATAAATAAAAAGATATCATAAGGAAGAAGAATCAGATTGTTAGGTTTGATAACCTATAATTCAATTATATATCATTTATTTCTCACAAATAATTCAGACTTTGTAGTGACCACGTTTTTAGAAAAGTCAATAATGTTAAATTGCATAATACATGAATTCCCACAAAGTCAAATATTTGTTCAAATTGCCAGTAGTGGGCTTCCCTGGTGGCGCAGTGGCTGAGAGTCCGCCTGCCAATGCAGGGGACACGGGTTCGTGCCCTGGTCCGGGAGAATCCCAGGTGCCACCGAGCAGCTGGGCCCGTGAGCCATGGCCGCTGGGCCTGCGTGTCCGGAGCCTGTGCTCCGCGGCGGGAGAAGCCACAGCAGTGAGAGGCCCGCGTACCGAAAAAAAAAAAAATTGCCAGTAGTCTTCTAAAAATAGTTCTTTGTAAAAGTGTTCTCAATGGAGATGACACTTTTTGATGAGTTTCAACTTGGAAAATTTATTTCTTCTTTGCCTTTCCTTTATAATCTTATTTTATTCTAAAATCAGCTTCAAAGAATAGCTTTTTAGAAGAACATGTTATAAATTAACTGCATTTATTCCATATGTTTTTCTATTATTAGGCATAATTATTTATTGCAAATGACTGTGACTTCACTTAAGATAAAGTCTTCCATCTGGATGGAAATGTCTTCATTCACTGAAAATAAAAATAATAATAATGAGCTTTAAATGCTCTACCATAATTTTTTTTGCAAGTCAAAAAAAAAAGCTGTCTTTTTAAATCACACAGTTGTACTAAAAATCCCTTAGGCCATTCATCATAAAAAAAATCTAATTCAGCATTTATGTAAGATGAATGCTGCTTTTATTGCCCTATTGTTTGCAGGCTTTTTTCTTAAATATGACACCTAAATCTCTGCTGTTTCTTAGTTCCTTTTCTCTCTATTTAGAAAAGATTTAGGTCACATTTTCTTAGCAAATTACAAATTTTCAGCATTAGACACTTGTTTTTCTATGTCCGTTTTTCTATTTCAGAGTATTATTTTCCTCCAATATTTTTATTCTTTTCTTGTTTCCCCAGCAAAACTTTAGCCAGTGCATTTAATTTTATCTCACATGTTTGCTAGCCAAAGGCACATTTCCATATGCCTTGTTCTCACTATTTTTTTAAGAACAAAACTATTTTCCATAAAATTGTTTCCTCTTCACTGCCCCAGTGTTGTGCTCACTGTTGTTGAGCACAACAGCCTGTGGAAGTCTAGGCAGGTCTGGAGCAGAACAAGCCCTTGTTTACCAGGAGTAGCTAAGCTGATTGGCTGCTGATTTAGAACAGACCTAACCAGTGTTTCTGGAAAAATGAAATAAAGCTTCTGTAATGAACAAAAGGTAGTTATTACACCCTAAACTTCATAAGAAAGGTAAAGGACAGATTCCATTGACTTATTTCTTTTTCTAGACAAGGGGCACTGTTGAATTCCTGCTGAATTCCAGATTACTGGACCAAGTGAAGTTTCTCCGAATTATGAAATAAATAGTGCAAGATGAGAGGGCTAATTTGACATATCTGAGAAGAGCTAGTACTACTGCCTTCTCTTCACCTCCACTACATGTGGCAAAGTTAAAATTTCTTGGGGGGGGCCAGCATCACTGTGACTTCCATTGTGGGATTCGGTATGAAGAGGTCCATTTTGCTCTTGAATAAAAGCTTTATTCGTCATAGTGGTGCTTTTTGAACATTCCATCTGTCTTATTCTTCTGCTTTATTCTTCAGTTGTTCAGAATCCAGAAGAGGCAGAAAGGCACTATTTGGTGGATCTTCACAAAGACCCCCAAATTGGATGAATTGGCTACTAACATGGAGAAATAAAACAAAAGACGTGGAATTAGAGATAGAAAAAATATATACTCGAGAGGGGTCAGGACAGGTGGCAAAGGGCTTTACACTTTAGTGTATGGGCAGGACATTTTGACCTCAATGGTTTGTAGAGGCTTATTAGCCAAATTGATTTAACAGATGGACAGATGGCTTTATCTGCTACAGCCTGAAAGTGAAGCTTTGAGTTTGGGGTCATACAGAATGATGACTACAATTTATGGCAGCTTTGTCCAAGGATAAGCAACTGCTAATGTAAGAGACAGGACTGCTTGCTGGGTTGGGGGGATTGGTGTCAGGTGGGAGAACACTCTAGTTAAGTGCAGCTTCCAGCAAACACCTCTTGGACCACTTGAACCACAGAGCAAAAGGCAAGGACCAGTGAGCTTTGCAAAGGTTTACAGGCCCCATGAATGTTAGTCTCGCAAACAACTGTGCGAGACAAGTGGGTTTTAGCAAGGATAAGGGCAGCCGCGAGATGCAGACTGCTACAATTTACTACATAGACACAGCTTTCCTTATGCCTTCCAGGAGAACATCTAACTAAGGAGAAAGAGCCTCAGTGCACAGGCCTTTAAGACATTAAAGGGTGTAATATGTTTTGGTGTTTTTACCTTGTTTCTCAGCCAGGCCTGAGACTAAATTAGATGCATACTCTGTGTGCCCTGAGCATTAAGATGACTCTGACTTCAAAGATTCACTGCCAGTTTTAGGAATCTGCTGCTCCAAAGTCCATTCAGCATTGGGGCTGAGGAGGGAGGGAACTGTGCAGTGTCTAATCTTGACCTCATGTGGCTTGTGCATGGGTTTAAGTCATCCCCCACTGTATGATCTCAAGTTGACTCTGTACATGGTAATTACATATGAGGGGAAAAACTTCTCAGCAGACAAGTTTCTTCATCCTAATGGGCACAAAGGAAAAATGGAAATTAAGAGGTTTTGAATATACTGTATGAGAAAGAAAGACCCTCCAAATGAGACCAGGTGACCAAAATGCCGTCACTGCAAATTTCTGAATTTTGCGATGTCTTACCTGCCAATCTCAAAAAAAAAAAAAAAAAAAGAAAAGAAACCAGAATGCAAAAGCAGGTTTTTACCCTAGCCATGGTAAATGCATAATGCTAAAGGTAACTTCTTTTTGAGAGGCTTCTCCCAATTAAGATTCTAGAATGAACATTTTAGATATTTTGAACTCTTCAGGTGAGAATGATGGAAGTATATCTTACTGGCTCCAGCAGGAATCAAGAGTCAGGAGACCTAGCTTTGTTTCCTTCAATGATTTTTTTTTCTTCATCCTTGGTTTATATTATAAAACTAAGGATAGTTAGGTTTATCTTTAAGAAAATTTGAACAATGGCAGGTTGACTATTTGTACAGTACCTGGAACTCTAATCTGGAATATTCCAAGTACAGATGTGTTACATCCCTATAAACCCATCATAAGTTGACAATATCATAAGTCAAAATGCATTTAATACACCTAATCTACTAAACATCATAGCTTAGCTTAGTCTACCTTAAGTTTGTTCAGAACACTTACACTAGTCTACAGTTGGGCAAAATCATCTAACACAAAGCCTGTTTATGATAAAGTGTTGAAAAGCTTATGTAATTTATTGACTACTGTACTGAAAGTGAAAAAACAGAATGATAGTCTGGATACAGAATTGTTGTAAGTATATTGGTTGTTTACTCTCCTGATCACGTGGCTGACTGGGAGCTGTAGTGGCTGCCACTGCCCAGTGTCATGAGAGAGTATCATACTGCATATCACTAGCCCAAGAAAAGATCAAAATTCAAAGTATGGTTTCTACAGAATGCTTGTCACTTTTGCACCATGGTCAAGTAAAAAAAAATCATAAGTTGAACCATAGTAAGTCATGAACTGTCTGTATTGTTATGAGCACTATATTTTCAATAAAGTATTTGGAGATGCTTTTTATATGTGCCCTTTCTATAAGTAACACCTTCCTGTGCAGTGTAGTTTGTTTGTTTGTCTCTGGTTGCATCATTGTCTCCCTTTCTCCTAGCTTTCTTTCCCTGGATTTTAGTTCATGTTTTAATGTGAGCTCAAAGAAGTACAGTATATACAGAAAAAACTGACTATTGTTAGACAAAATACATGTAGCACAAAATGATTTTACCGTCATAACCCTTTTTCTTTTTTAAAGGAGGAAATTAAATGCAATGTAAATGCTACATTTTTTATAAAACATTACTTTTTTTAAAAAGTGAATTCATTTAGTTTTACAGAATATTGCTGTTACAGATATTATTACACCACTATGCTTCTGTAGAGCATCTCAATTAACCAGACAGCACAGTTCATGCATTATACCTGTATGCAAAGAAATATCTGTTGGCTTTTTTTCAATCATTGCTTCCTTCTCTCCATAAGACTACCATGTCACCAGGTGGTAGGCTGAAGCAGAAAAACCATGGTGACTACAGAAACTCTTCTAATGTCACTACTAGTCTATAACCAACACATTTACTGCTAATCATACTAGAGTGGCCCCAAGCCCATCTGCACCCTAAATCTAAAGTATAACAGACCCGGGCTTCCCTGGTGGCACAGTGGTTAAGAATCCGCCTGCCAATGCGGGGGACATGGGTTCGAGCCCTGGTCTGGAAAGATCCCACATGCCACGGAGCAACTAAGCCCGTGTGCCACAACTACTGAGCCCATATGCCACAACTACTGAAGCTCACGCACCTAGAGCCCGTGCTCCTCAACAAGAGAAGCCACTGCAATGAGAAGCCCGCGCACCGCAACGAAGAGTAGCCCCCACTCGCCGCACCCAGAGAAAAGCCCGCTCACAGCAACGAAGAACCAACACAGCCAAAAATAAAATAAATAAATTTATAAAGAAAAGAAAAAGTGTAACAGACCTAACCTCAATTATAAAGGAAGGAATCCACCTGGGCATAATTCCATTGCTCTTAACTAAGATTTTGTTTGTTTTTTTGGTTTTGGCCTTACCGAGTGGCTTGCAGGATCTCAGCTCCCTGACCAGGGATTGAACCTGGATCACGACAGTGAAAGCCCAGAGTCCTAACCACTAGCCCACCAGGGAAGTCACACTCTTAACCAAGATTAATCTTTACTTCCAAAAGGAATCCAGAGTAAGCAGAAACCCATTGTCATCCAGAATGATCACGTAAGACCTCATCTAAACCTAGATGGAAATATTCAAATCGAGTCTTAAAACATCACCTCTTTAGTGATTCATCTAAATTGATTCTTGTAGGCTGAAAATAAGGTGACCTCTTAGAAAAAGAAGTGGTTTGTCTAAGTTAGAACTCAGGTAGTGTGACTCTAGAATTCCTGCTCTGGACTTCTGTACTACACGGTCCCTCTCTTAAAGAAAACTCTGCTCAATGCCTCTCCCTGCTGAGGAGCAGCAATGAGACACCCCTTCTCTGCTGACATCTGACAAACTAGGTGCCCAGTTGCATCCCACTGATTCTAGACATTTATTTGGTAGAACTACCACTGCTCTCTTGGCTCCTTCATCCCAAATTACTTTAAGAGTAACCAACACATCCTATGTCTTCCAGACATCGTTGTCCAGGGAGGCGTGTCTTGTCTAGGAAGAAAGTTGTGGATTTCTACACAACCTTTCTTTCGTCTCTCAGACGTGTCTTTCTATTTGTATGCAAATTAGACATCATAACGGTAAACTTCTCAAAGGCAGGGATGTGTTTTCAAACTTTTTTGCATTTCTCACCATGATGAGTGAACAGCAGGGCTTTTATAATTTTTGTTAATGTGGATTTAAGATTCTTTTCTTTGCACGCCTATGTATTTTTTTCTACATGTTCTTACACAATAGTAGAGGTGTCGTATTTAGTAGAGAAGTAAAAGACTTCTATATTTAAACCTTTCTCTCTTTACCTTCCATGTTATTCTGAAACTGGCTGTGTGAAACAGAATTCATATTTATGGCAAAGAAAGAAAAATTTAAACACAAAAATTCTTCTCTGCCCTCTGGCTCCCTCTCTGTGCATTGTGTATCCTCATTATGCATTGACCAGACCTCCCCCATCAGTACGAATACCTGCTCAGCCATAAAGAGCAACATTCTCCCAGCATCAATAAGACAACTCCTTAGAAGATAACTTTCCTTCTGGATCTTGTAAAGGGTCACACGACCCGCCATGATGGCACTTAAATCTGGATTATGTAAACTGTCAACAATACGTCATTTGAGGTACAGTCCTCTGTCTCAAAAAACTTATATAAACTGTGTCTTGACTTCTAACAGGCGGAACAATTCTCAGAGCTTTCTGAGAGACTCTTCCTGGGTTATAATCCTCAAATTTGGCTCAAATAAAATTTTCCAATTCCTTTTTAGGTCAACTGATTAATTTTTCATTTACAGCTGGTATGATCTTGTTACTTTACTGCCACATACTAGCGTATCGGTGTGACGTAGGATTTCATTTCTTATATTCTTATGGCATGAATTATTTAACACAACTTCTCTAGCCTTCCAACATCATTCTTCTCTTTAATATCTAAAGAAGGATCAGAGCCTCCCTCCAAGGAATGCAGAAAGCCCAGTCCTTCCCCCAGACTTTATGAAGATACACAGGAAGTTCTCACATGTTTCACAAATCCATCCTGAGTGTTTTGTGTCAACTCCCTCTGGGCTGCTGCTTCAGATTCTCCACTGTTCACGCCTGGCTGAAGTTCTCCAGGCTCCTTAACCTCTCCAAAGTGTAGACACAGTTTCCTCCCAAAGCATAGAAATGGATTTCCCCCCACCTTGAATTTAGAAAACACAGTTAACACATTTTAGGATATTTTACTAAGGCTTGAAGAAGATCTAAGAGATTATAAAAAAGAAAAGAAAAACCTGAACATTGATGTGAGATGTTAATCCTAGAACCTAGAGTTTATTGACATGCCTCTTCACAGGGAATCAATCTCCTAGGGGATCATCTCTTTGGGCCCTGGTCTACTTGCAAGTTTACAGAATCCACTTCATCTCCTCTGGCCAAAGTTCCCTTTTTGATCTCATTTCTTTCCCAAGTACCATATCCCCAAACACTGTCTCAGATTCAGCTAGAAGAAGGAGAGCCATGTCATATAATCAAAATCTCTTCTGAGAAACATGTAGCCTCCCAAAGAAGTCAGCAGACTTTGGGATCTATTTTTGGTTTTTTGTGTATTTGTTTGTTTTCTTTTAATTAATTTTTGTTGGAGTATAGTTGATTTCCAATGTTGTATTAGTTTCTGCTGTACAGCAAAGTGAATCAGCCATATAGATATATATATCTACTCTCTTCTAGACTCCATTCCCATATAGGTCATTACAGAGCACTGAATAGAGTTCCCTGTGCTATACAGTAGGTTGTTATTAGTTATCTTTTATATATAGTAGTATGTATATGTCAAAGGAATCTATTTTTGGATGCCTATCAATAGGCTTCCCCAAAGATAATGCTGGGTATTTCATTTACAAATACTCAACTAAAAGAAATATTATTTACTTAATTTACAAATACCTAACTCATGAAATATGAGTCCTTCCAAAACAAAGGAGGATGATACCCTAAAACAAATCCACCTTCCATTATTTATGAAGGAGTTGCAGGTAAGAATGCTTGGTGGTTTAAAATATTTTATTCCCACTTCCAACCATCAACAATTTAACTATTAGGATCTATGGTCCTAGATTACTGCCACAATAGTATTATGAACTCTCTTCTTTTTTTTTTTTTTTGCGGTACGCGGGCCTCTCACTGTTGTGGCCTCTCCCGTTGCGGAGCACAGGCTCCGGAGGCGCAGGCTCAGCGGCCATGGCTCACGGGCCCAGCCGCTCCGTGGCATGTGGGATCTTCCCGGACCGGGGGACGAACCTGTCTCCCCTGCATCGGCAGGCGGACTCTTCAACCACTGTGCCACCAGGGAAGCCTTCTCTTCTTCTTAAGCATAGTTATTTCTATTTGATTTTTCCTTTTCGTATGCAAAAGAGCTTTAAAGACTTGTATTTCCCCCTTTTCTTACATTTAAGCACTATCCTATCACAGTGCAGCTTACTGGATAATTCCTAAGAAACGTCATATTTGCCCTGTTAGCTTTGGGGGATATTAAGTGAGGAAGGGACTGGCTTATGAACCACTTAAGAAGTAAACTTCAGAAAAGCACTTTTTACGAGGAAGAAGGGAATGGAGTATGTGGCATTTTGTTTGGCAAAAGTGTCACTTTTTTCCTTATTTATTTATTTATTTATTTATTTATTTATTTATTTATTTTTTGCGGTATGCGGGCCTCTCACTGTTGTGGCCTCTCCCGTTGCGGAGCACAGGCTCCGGACGCGCAGGCTCCGGACGCGCAGGCTCAGCGGCCATGGCTCACGGGCCCAGCCGCTCCGCGGCATATGGGATCCTCCCAGACCGGGGCACGAACCCGTATCCCCTGCATCGGCAGGCGGACTCTCAACCACTTGCGCCACCAGGGAGGCCCCTTATTTATTTTTTAAATTAATTTTTATTGGAGTATATTTGCATAACAACAGTGTAAAAGTGTCACTTTGAAAAAAAATCTGTGAGCCGTTGCTTTAAGGGAAGCTTGTGCTTTACCCATTGAACTTTGTCCTCTTGTGATGGGTGTGGTAGGTTTAGTTAGAAAGAAAGAAGGATCCTGGCAGTTTCTCCACGCTTATCTGGAATTCTGGTTGTTTCTGCAGTACAGGGGTAGTATTCAATTTTCATATTTGCTTTCTTTGTGTATTATAAATACTCCAATATCAGGAACTTGAATTCAGTAAGAGTTTTAAGAGGAGAGGGAACTAAATACATATATATGTATACTTAGATAGATAAAGATATCTATATAGATAGATATCTATATATATATCTGATATATACATATATATCAGATATATAATATGCATGTGGTGTTCCTTGAAATACCTCCAAATGAAGGCAAAAAGGTTTGTATACTGTCTCAACAAGTTTATCATATTTAAAATTCTGCCTAACAGTTTCTGTGTAACCCTGTTAACCAACAGTTGATATGCCTATATTTCTGATAAAATTTGATCCCCGAATATATTTTAAATTTCAGCACTAGTGGAAAAAAATTGATTTTTACTGGCAAAATTAATTTCTTTCAGCTAAAAATTCACGTTTAGGCAGCATAACCTTGGGAAATGATGTGTTTTGTACTCATGTCTTTAACTCTAAAACAAACTTTATTGTTCTGTTTTTACCAAAAAGAAGTAATTACACAAATGCTATATATGTACATTACTAAGTACTTAAAATCTTCATTATAATTATACCTGAACTTCTGCTGAACACCTAGGGACAGCAAAGACATGTCTGAACAGGTAAATCAGCACTTAATTAAATGACATCTGTGGCGCATGTGTTACACCCTTATGAAGCTCCAAGTATGACTACTTTCTATTGCACAATTTTTAGAGCAGTAACTTTTTTTTTCTAATGTTGCACAAACATGATAAGGACACGAAAGACATTTTTTTTCCTCTGGCCACTGAACTTTCATGAGAATGTTATGAGAACCGCCTTTCTTACCACACCAGCCCCCATCCTTGACTGTGTTGCCTAATAAAGACCAGATTTTCCAAATATTATGTTTTAGCTGAGTTTACAGCAGTCATAAGGCAGTTATTAGGAATCCTTTGCATATAGCAAGGTTTATCTTAATAGTATTTTGAACTGAATATAAGGAAGCATCTTTAAAATCGCATTATCCAAAGAATCATACTTCAACAGTTTGGCTTTCTTTGCATGCTCCACAGTGTCTATTATTAGTAATTAACTTGTCCCCACCACCTACCATCCTTCTGGGGTGAGCAAGTCATTCCTTAAGAAACAGTTTGTGGGGAAAAAAGAGACACCTTAATGACCCTCTATGGGACATTTTGTTTCTCTTCAAATGGGACAAAAGTGGTTCTTAGATGTACTTTTACATAACCTCAGTGGCATGTTGAAGTATGGGAAGCAAAAGACATTTATGCAATTATTAAGTCTGTTGTATATGTGAGCAAACGTGAAGATAGAGCTATTATGTTTCTATAGCATTATTCTAATGTTTTGTCTTCATTTCCAATGCCCAGAGTCATCTTAGGAGAATGCCAAAATGTTCCCTTTATTATAATATATGGTTGGTTTGGTTTTTTTCTTTAAAGTTTGTATCTATTTCTCTCCTAGAAAAATACTGTTTTGATAAATGAATTAATGATTGCAATCAAAAACTCAGTTTAGTAAAATTTTACAGAAAAAGTTTTGGTGGCATCCAAAAGGAAAGATTTGACTGATATATGAACGTAATTGCTTATGAAATGGAAGCAGAAAATATATTACATTCATTGTAACCAAGGTAAGACAGTTAAGCCAAGGTATGACCATTGCAATTGCCATTCAAGCATGGCAGATATTTTGGCCTGGCCTACCGACTAGTGTCTCCCATTTTCAGGTTAATTTCCAGATTTTTTTTTCCCAGAATGATTTCTCAGGGCTCCACGTCCCCTGCTTTGAGACAGGATGCTGTGGCTCCCATAATGTTAACTCTATTCTCTGGGGTGGCCCGACCTCAGCATAGGGCAAACCATTCTCAGAATCATTACTCTGTTCCCATGACCTGGACCTGATTAAACAAATTATAGTGGCAAGCCCAGAAATATTCCTCCAACCAGTTAGGCAGAAACTTGGGACCTAAGCAAGAGACAAGTCACAAAGGAAAACAACAAAGGGGAGATAATTTCTTCAGGCATAAGGACAGAAAACTGACAGTGTAAACAGGGGGCAGAATTTGATAAGCCTGGATGGAGATGGTGAACAGCAGCATGAAACAAATACAACATCATGGTATGACAAGCAATTACAGACTCTGCAGTAAGCATGCGAGCAAACCTGATATATTAGCTAGTTGAAATGTTCCAACTACCGAATCTATGAATCTAACAAAAGAAATAGAATAATAACCAGTGCTTAAATCTCATATCAAAACTGCCCCTCAGTGTAACTCTATACTGCCTGTTTTGTTTTCATAATTCATTTTCTGTGTTTCTAGGTCAAACTAGCTATAGTCCATCTTGTTTTAAAAGTTCACCACTCCAGACCCATCTCACTGGTTAAAATAAGCAATCTTTCTACAACTTGTAAACATAAAACTTGCCTGGAAATAGCCTATTTGTTTTTCCTTGGTAAATGTTAATCATTCCAAGTTAACAACATGAACTTGAAATTCAACTCAGTCTAGTTAGACATGAATTCAACTGACTTTAAAATTTTAACTGGCAAAAAATAATAAAATCATTAATACAAAAGAGTATAGGGACATTGCCTTATAAATATTCAAAATGGATATTTGCAAGTGTTCCCAAATAAGGCAAGTTGCAAATATTTGATTTAATAGTATTTAGTAGTTTGTCTGTTCTACAACTACTTTATGTTGGGGAATTAACATCCATAGACAATCTCAGGGCCAAATTCTTTGTAATATCATTTTTTTTTTTTTTTTTTTTCTTTTTGCGGTATGCGGGCCTCTCACTGTTGTGGCCTCCCCCGTTGCGGAGCACAGGCTCCGGATGCGCAGGCCCAGCGGCCATGGCTCACGGGCCCAGCCGCTCCGCGGCATATGGGATCCTCCCAGACCGGGGCACGAACCCGTATCCCCTGCATCGGCAGGCGGACTCTCAACCACTGCGCCACCAGGGAGGCCCTGTAATATCATTTTTATACAGTTAAATGGATTAATTAACAAAAAGATACTTATCTTTCTTCTTGAGACTATGATAATTTAGCCAACCTATAATCAATCAGTTTATACTTTCGATAGTCATTTACTGGGGACCTATGTATACGAAGCCCTCAGCTAGGGCCTGAAGATCACCATAGACAAGAGCAATATGTCCCAAACTCATTACAAGAGAAAAGGAGCTTCTGCAGCAGAGACATTTTTGCTTTCCCACAAGTCTCCTGCCATTTTGTGAGGAGGAGCTATTTCTCATTTTACTACTACATGGTGGGGCTTCAGATCATGGAGGAAAATGAAATAAGAATAGATATGATGGTAAAGTTTCTATGTGGGGCAGGGGAAGGGGATACACTAACAACTAGGTTCTTCCTTCTCTCTGGGGATTCCAACTGAATAAGGACAAAGGATGAGACAGTGACATGGCATGGGAATCAAGAAGGGGAGCCTCTAAGAGTCTCCCTTTTAACAGTGTGGTAACCATGAGTGCTTTGTTACCTGTACTGGTTTTGGTTATGGCTCATGTTTCTCCCAAGCCTTGTGCTTTCTGTCCTTCTTAAAGTATACATTAAAAAATAATAATAAGTAATGAGAATAGTTTTGTCCTTAAAGATGATACATAAAGTAATATTCATTTCAGGATGATTATTTTTCTTTGAATAACTCTATCTTTATAGCTTGTACCTCTAGCTCATAGTAACCATCAATAGAATAATGACATTTTTAGTAGATATTTTTCTTAGATTATTAGTGTGATTTACAAGCATCTTCTATCAGATAACAACAGTAAGAAGAATCGTATGTTTGTGAAGTGTTTTATAGTTTACAAACACTTTCACATACATTATCTCATTTGATTAACAACCCTAGCAGGTGGCCAGGGCAGACATATTTATCCCTGCTCTAAAGAAACTGAGACTTAGAGAGGTTATGGAACTCACCTGAGACATCACAGTAACTAGTAGGGAGAGGTAGGTTTTAAACCTAGGTCATGTGTCTTCAAGCCCAGGTCATGTAATCCAGGTTCAGTTTCCTCTCCTCCATATTTTGCCTCCTGTATTATGACCCCGAGTGGATTGATTGGTACCATGACTTTTAGCCATCAGTGTTATAGATGTTGATAATATAGATGATTTTTTCTGATGTTTAGTTAGCATAATGTAAGTGATAGGGATTAAAAGTCACTAGCTACCACTGTACACAAAGCAACCTGAAAAATATGATTAAATCATCATGGAAAGAGTATTATGAATGACCAAAAAAAGCAAGAAAATAAAAGAACAATATCCATTATAACAGGTAATTTTTTAAATTGTTTATTAGGAGAAAAACATTTAATCTAAAAGTTTAATAAAATAAATCCCCCTCTTAGTGATTGGCTAATATATTAGCCTTCCTGGGGGTAATTTGTGTACTTTTTAAAGATCTCTGTTTGACAAAACATGCTGCAGAGAAAATATTTAAGCTATTTTTATTATTTATTTATTTATTTATTTGCAGTACGCAGGCCTCTCACTGTTGCAGCCTCTCCCATTGCGGAGCACAGGCTCCAGACGCGCAGGCTCAGTGGCCATGGCTCACGGGCCCAGCCGCTCCGCGGCATGTGGGATCTTCCCAGACCGGGGCACGAACCCGTGTCCCCTGCATTGGCAGGCAGACTCTCAACCACTGCGCCACCAGGGAAGCCCTTAAGCAATTTTTAAATCACTGAGCCTTTCAGTGACTCTTGTCTACATTAGGTCAACATCATTCTCCATTTGATCCTTCTTATACTATTCCCTAAAGGCAACACATTAGCAACTTAGAACACCACTTCTGGATAGTTACTCTGTTTTCTCTCCCCTTTTTTGGATATTCAAATTAATAGAGAAATAGAATAATTTTTGAAATTCTTCTTGTTTAACTCAATTTACAACATTCAACATGTATGAAGCACCAGAAGCCAGACACAAGGAAATATGGAGACCGATTAAACTTGGTCTATGAACTCAAGAAATATGCAAGAGCAACTTCTCTATGAATAACAAGAGTTACTTGTAGCCTCAATTTATATTTAGTAGATAATATTTTGGGCTGATTCATCAGCACTTACCCCTTTTTGGACAATGCTTCCCAGCTATAGAGATGGGCCCTGTGACTGCCTTACTCACCAGGGCTGGTCACTGGCCCAAGCTGAACTAATTAGATTTTCCCTCCTGAATTTCAAATGAGGACACAGAAACTTGTAAATTAGCTCTGGTTATAGGTCAGGTACACCCAGGAAGTGAGGGCAATGGATTGGCTAGGCATGACGCTAGGGTTGCCAGGTAAAATATAGGCATCTTGTATTTTTGTTTGCTAAATTTGACAACCTGACACATGTGCCATGTCAAGTGAAGAAAGCTGCTCTGTAAAAAGAGAATAGAGGACTTCCTTGGTGGTCCAGTTGCTAAGACTCTGCGCTCCCAGTGCAGGGTGCCGGGGTTCCATCCCTGGTCAGGGAACTAGATCCCACATGCCACAACTAAAGGCCCTGCATGCCACAACTAAAGATTCCACGTGCCGCAACTAAAAGATTCCACATGCCACAACAAAGATCCTGCACGCGGCAATGAATATCCCGCATGCCACAACTAAGACTGGCACAGCCAAATAAATAAATATATTTTAAAAAGAAAAGAGAGAGAGTGAGTAGAAACATAAAGATAAGGGAAATTAAAGTCTATGGTGAATGTGCAGTGGGGGAGGGGATGAGACTGAGAGAAAGAAAAAAGCATATCAAGTGTTGCCTTGGTCACTGACAACTTTTCAGTCCTCAGCTCTAGTCCCTCGGGAGATTTGACTGTATTTCTTACCCTTGGGTTCTCTGAGATACCTTGCCTCTTTATAAGAGATTTTTCTTTTCTTTAGATAGCTTAGAGAAAATCTGTTCCTTATATCAAATATGTCCTAAGGCATGTATAATGTTCTCACACTTTGAGGGAAAGTTCTTATTCTTTCACAGACTTTAAAGAATTCACATGGTCCATAAGATGTGTGAACGGGAAACTTGTTTCTTATTTATCAAGAGTAGGAAATCTTGCCTCTCTGTAATATATATCGTGAAAGGTCTGGATCAATACTTATAAAAAATTCTGTATTTAGAAACCTATTCAAAATAGGTCTTCTTGGTCTCCTTAGAAGTGTCAGTAAACTCATTTGATGCACTTCCTCAAGATGTTATTCTAAAATGTTGTGCTAAAAGTAAAAACTATGAAGTGGCTAAATTATGAAGGCTTCAGGTATTTTACTGGTTTCAGTTATGCGTATTCTTCCTATTCCCTTTCCTTGCCTCTTTCCTTCTCTCTTTTCTTTGCGTATCCTCCCTCCCCCATTCTCTAACCTCCCTCCCTAAGTTCCTCCTGAGGAAAAAAGAGCCATCAAAAAAAAAAAAAAAATCTCTAACACTTCAGTGTAAATTAGTCGAAAGCATTATTCATACTTGGAGTATTTGCATTTTAAAAAAAGACTTTCAGAGAGGGAAGTCAACAGAACATTTCTGGGCTTGCTGTGAGCGACAACTCTGCATAATGTGGAGTTTACATTAAATAGCATTCATTAATGGATTGGGGACAGATCATACTGAATGGTCAAGAAAAACATCCTGCTCTGGTTCAATCTACCCAAGCTGGGACAGGGGCTAGGGCTGGAGAAGACTTTGTGGGGTGGATCTGAGGAGAGGATCCACAGGGATATAAGCCACTGACACTTGTCAGCTGAGCAACAGCCCAACCCCCAGAAGAACAAAGAAACAGAGCTGACCACGGGCCTAAAGGAGGGACAAGAGATGGATTTTTTTTTTTTTTTTTTTTTTTTTTTTGCGGTACTCTGGCCTCTCACTGTTGTGGCCTCTCCCGTTGCGGAGCACAGGCTCCAGACGTGCAGGCTCAGCGGCCATGGCTCACGGGCCTAACCGCTCCGCGGCATGTGGGATCTTCCCGGACCGGGGCACGAACCCGTGTCCCCTGCATCGGCAGGCAGACTCTCAACCACTGCGCCACCAGGGAAGCCCCAAGAGATGGATTTAAAACGTGCACTTGGGGCTTCCCTGGTGGCGCAGTGGTTGAGAATCTGCCTGCCAATGCAGGGGACACGGGTTCGAGCCCTGGTCTGGGAAGATCCCACATGCCACGGAGCAACTGGGCCCGTGAGCCACAATTACTGAGCCTGCGCGTCTGGAGCCTGTGCTCCGCAACAAGAGAGGCCACAATAGTGAGAGGCCCACGCACCGTGATGAAGAGTGGCCCCCACTTGCCACAGCTAGAGATAGCCCTTGCACAGAAACGAAGACCCAACACAGTCATAAATAAATAAATAAAATAAAATAAAAATAAATTAATTAATTTAAAAAACATGCGCTTGATAGTACACTTCTAGGGTCAGTAGTATGGAGAGGTCAAGTAAGAGGAAATACTACTGTAAGATTCTTGATCTTAAAGTGAACACAGATGGATAGACCTCTTTTTCTTTTTATTTATTTATTTATTTTTGGCTGTGTTGGGTATTCACTGCTGTGCGCGGGTTTTCTCTAGTTGCAGCGTTGCGGTGCGTGGGCTTCTCATTGCGGTGGCTTCTCTTGTTGTGGAACATGGGCTCTAGGTGCTCAGGCTTCAGTAGTTGTGGCACGCAGGCTTAGTTGCTCCGCGGCACGTGGGATCTTCCTGGACCAGGGCTCAAACCCACATCCCCTGCACTGGCAGGCAGATTCTTAACCACTGCACCACCAGGGAAGTCCAACAGACTTCTTACTTCTACCCATAAGTGATCAGATTGTTCCCTCTCTGCAAAAACATCTACCCCCTACCTGAAATTCTAGTAATTGCATGTTCTTTCCATTAATCAGCAATCTCTTGTTAGAGTTTTAAGGAGGATTAGCGGTCATTCATAACTAAATTTCATTAAAAAATAATCATTAAAAAAATAAAAATAGAAGGCAAAAAAGATGTTAAAAACAACTTAATGTAAACTATGAAGAAACCAGTCACTTCTTAGATGTATTATAAAATGTAGACATGTCTTATGGCTAATGAGGAGGAAGAATTAATTTTGGAATAGGGGTAATTTGAAGGGTAGGCAGGCCCAGTAATAAGAAGGCAGCACTGATAACAATATCTGAAGTGCTGGAGTTATAAGACAAGAACTGGAAGACAAGCACAAAGGAAGCCTTCTAAATCAAGTTTTTTAGTTTAAATTTTCATCTATAGTTGATCTGTCCCCAAAAACACTACTCCTAGAAACCAGATCCTTCATGCACATTGCGACCTTTACTTCAAGTGGGTGCTGATCTACTCCAGGGTGCACAGCTCAGTGAGCAGAGGGGGTATAAATTCCAGCCCCATCCCCCCTTTTTCTTAGCTGGGCATCTTGTACACAACTCATACATCCTTACGTACAACAGTCCCTTCCCCTCTGCTCTCCTGCCCACGTCGACACTTGCACACATCTACACAGTACTGAATGAAATGTGACTCATCCATCAAGATCCAGCTCAGCAGTACTTCCATTGCAATATTCCCTGGAGAGTCTTCTCCTCTATTACTTTATACAAGCCTTAGAGAAGCACCATGGGATAGTGACTAACAACACCAACTCTGAAGTCAAACTGCCAGTGTTTAAATCTCAGATCTGCCATTTATTAATTGCGTAATTGTCTGCCTGTTCCTTTATCTATAAAATGAGGGTAATGTAAGTAGCTACCTCATAAGTTTGTTATGGATATATAGCAAGTTAATACATGGTAAGTACTTAAAACAATGTTAGGTATATAATGAACATTTAATAGGTATTTGGAATTTCTTTAACGCAGCTGATGCGGGATAATACATCATTTAGCCCATTACATTTTTGTTAGATTTGCATGAGTCTAGTTTTTCTGTTCAAGAAACAAATTTTACTCATTTTTGAATCCATAGTGCCTGGCAAAATACAGGCAAGAGGTTACTCAGTATTTTTTTTTTTTAAAGAAGATGTTGGGGGTAGGAGTTTATTAATTAATTTATTTATTTTTGCTGTATTGGGTCTTCATTTCTGTGCGAGGGCTTTCTCTAGTTGTGGCAAACGGGGGCCACTCTTCATTGAGGTGCACGGGCCACTCACTATCACGGCCTCTCTTGTTGCAGAGCACAGGCTCCAGACGCGCAGGCTCAGTAGTTGTGGCTTACGGGCCTAGTTGCTCCTTGGCATGTGGGATCCTCCCAGACCAGGGCTTGAACCCGTGTCCCCTGCATTGGCAGGTGGATTCTCAACTGCTGCGCCACCAGGGAAGCCCCTTACTCAGTATATTTTTGATGACTAAATGAATAATCCTCTAGCACTTGGAGGCCAAGGAGATTCCTCCCTTGGGAAAACAGTGTTGCAGAGGCCCCAAAGAATACTGTATCCTGTGTTTCTGGCCTGGAAACCCCAGATCCACTTACATGAAAAGTAGAGATGCAAAAGTGGAGATGGGCGGAGGGTGTGAACCTGTGGAGCTGAAGGAGAAAGCAAACTCACCAGAGTCTGAGGGCAAAGGAGAAAATGTCCTTGGATAGGAGACGAAGATCTTCCTTTCACATCCTAAACCGTGACTAATCTCCATTGAGAATCTCCTCTTCTCTCATCTCCTTCATATAATAAAGTGAGATGGACCCTCGTGAAACTGGGCAAGTCTTTAATTGGATGGACTCAGGGATAATTGTAAATGCTAAACAGAGGTATTTCAGATTAGTCATATCTACATGTAGGAAGTTCACCAAGGACATTGAATGGCACTTAATAAACTGATTGGCACAGTGTTGGTACTCAATACATAAGTGCTGCATTGATCCACAAATGACAGAAAGGATAAAATAATGAAAGAATGAAAAGGGAGTAAATGAATCAATCAGTTGCGGGGGTCAATCCACAAACTGCACCATGTAGGTGACTGGTTAGTGGTATCTTCCAAACTGTGTCCCAAGGAACACTGGGTCAGGGACATGCTGAAAGGTTCGTAATCATTTACATTTGAAAAAGGCAGCTAACTATACCATGGAGATTTTTTAAAAATGAGCATTAGCTTATTATGGACTCTGTTTAGCTTTGTGTGGTTAATAGCATGGAACGTTTTTCCTCTGTAGCATGTTCAGTCATCTGGCTCTGATTGCTGAGAAATGTGAAGAACTGAATAATCTCAAAGTTTGAGAAACACATAAAGCTAAAATTGAATTATAGGCTCCAAACATTAAGTATAATGCACATTCAAAAACAAGAGCCATTTCTGTTATGAAGCTGTGGCATTTTTCAAAATTTCTGTGGTAGTTAAATGCTGTTTTAATTTTTATGTTTAACATATTTTTATTATGTTAAAATATACAGAACATAAAATTTACTATTTTAACCATTTTTAAGTGCACAATTCAATGACATTAAGTACGTTTGCCATGTTGTGCAGCCATCATCACTATCCATTTCCAGAACTTTTTTTCATCCCAAACAGAAACTCTATGCCCATTAAACAATAACTCTGCATTCTCTTATTCCTCCAGCCCCTGATAAACTCTATTATGCTTTTTGTCTCTAAAAATTGGCCTACTCTAGGTCCCTTATTTAAAATGAATCATACAGTGTACGTTCTTTTGTCTGGCTTATTTTACTTAGCATTATACTATCAAGGTTCACCTGTGTTGTAAGATGAATCAGAATTTTATTCCTTTTTTATACTGAATCTATATTCCATTGTATGTATATACCACATTTTGTTCATTCATCCATTGATGGACATTTGGATTATTTCCACCTTTTGGCTATTGTGAATAATGCTGCTAAGAACATTGGTGTACAAGTATCTGTATGAGACCCCGTTTTCAATTCTTTTGCTTATGTACCTACAAGTGGAATTGCTGGATCATATGATACTCTTTTTGAGGAGCTAGAGTTTTTTAACTTTTTGAGGAACTAATGTTTTTATTTTTTATTTTTTATTTTTTATTTTTATTTTTATTTTTTTTTGCTGTACGTGGGCCTCTCACTGTTGTGGCGTCTCCCGTTGCGGAGCACAGGCTCCGGACGCGCAGGCCCAGCGGCCACGGCCCACGGGCCCAGCCGCTCCGCGGCACATGGGATCCTCCCAGACCGGGGCACGAACCCGTGTCCCCTGCATCGCCAGGCGGACTCTCAACCACTGCGCCACCAGGGAAGCCCTATTTTTTATGTGACAAAATTTTTCTTAATTGCAAAGTTAATGAAGTCTAGATTTTGCTATGCTATGCAGGAGTTTATACTATCAGATAAAATTTAACAGGAATTTTATTGAATTATAATATTTTATAGGAAAAAGCAATTTCTCCACAATATTTAAGGCTAAAGAATATTCTGGGCATGTGGTTGGAGGTGACTGATATAATCAAGTAACATTACATCTAGGAAATGATAAAGACAGTAAAAATACATTTGTTCCTCCTGCTCCCCTTGCTCCCAACTTCAGTCATGGGTCAATGCAAAATATATCCCCAGTGTCACTGTCTCAGTTTGGCATACTACCATGTAGCCCAAGTGTCCTCCTTTTTCCCTTTTGATGACTATTGCTTTGTCCTTATCTACCCAAGGATAAGGCAAAACTGATCATTTCTTTGAATGTTTACATCTTCAATGTTTCATTTTCTCACTTCAAAAAAAATTGTTGTTACAGTCTTTATTTCATTAGTTAACATTTCCACATAGGTTAATTTTTTGTTAAAAGTTTTACCAACACCTCTCAATCCTGAAAATCTTCCATTAATAAGGAGATCTGAAATAAACAAAAGTTTCTGGAGTTTTTGGTATGATTGGATACATTTCATCCCTCTATAGGACCCTTTTCTGCTTACCATCTTCCTCCACTTTATAAGCATTATTTATTCCTGAAAATTTTCTCCTTGGATTAGTTCTTTAAAAAAAAGAGAGAGAGATAAAATGGTATATAATGTTATATTAGTTTCAGGTGTACAAGAAAATAATTTGATATTTGTATATACTAGAAAGTTATCACCACAATAAGTCTAGTTTCCATACATCACCAGGCAAATGACTCCCTTTAGCCCACTCTCCAACGCATTTCCCCTCTGATAACCACCAATCTGTTCTCTGATTGAGTTTTGTTTGGTTTGGTTTGGGGTTTTTTGTTTTGTTTTGTTTTGTTTTTAGATTCCACTTATAAGTGAAATCATACAGTATTTGTTTTTCTCTGGCTGACTAATTTCTCTTAACGTAACATCCTCTAGGTTCATCCAGGTTGTCCAAATGACAAGATTTCCTTCTTTTTATGGCTGAGTTATATTCCATTGTATATATATACCACATCTTTATCCATTTGACTATTGCTGGACATTTAGGTCGCTTTCACAACCTATTGTAAATAGTACTGCAATGACATAGGGGCGCATATATCTTTTCAAATTAGTGTTTTCATTTTCTTTGGAAAAATACCCAGAAGTGGGATTGCTGGATCATATGGTAGGTCTATTTTTAATTTTTTGAGGAACTTCCATAGTGTCTGCACCAATTTACTTTTCCACCAACAGTGCATGAGTTTTTTTCTCCATATCCTCTCCAACACTTGTTATTTCTTTCTTTCTTTTTTTTTTTTTTGATAATAGCCATTCTAACAGATATGAGATGATATCTCATTGAGGTTTTGATTTACATTTCCTGGGTGATTAGTGATGTTGAACCTTTTTCCTTATGCCTTTTGGCCATCTGTATGTCATGTTTGGAAAAATGTCGATTTAGGGACTTCCCTGGTGGCACAGTGGTTAAGAATCTGCCTGCCAATTCGGGGGACATGAGTTCGATCCCTGGTCCAGGAAGATCCTACATGCTGTGGAGCATCTAATCCCGTGCACCACAAATACTGAGCCTGCACTCTAGAGCCTGCAAGCCACACTACTGAGCCTGTGTACCACAACTACTGAAACCCACACGCCTAGAGCCCATGCTCTGCAACAAGAGAAGCCACCACAGTGAGAAGCCCATGCACAGCAATGAAGACCCAATGCAGCCAAAAATAAATAAATAAATAATAAATACATTTATTTTTAAAAAAGAAAAATGTTTATTTAGATTACCTGCCTGTGTTTTAATTGTGTTGTTTGGGGACTTCCCTGGTGGTTCAGTGGTTAGGACTCTGCGCTCTCACTGCCAAGGGCTCTGGTTCAATCCCTGGTCAGGGAACTAAGATCCCACAAGGTGTGTGCCAAACACACACACACACACAAAAAAAAACAAAAACAAAGCAAGCAACAAAAAAAAACCTGTGTTGTTTGTCTTTGTTATTGAGTTGTATGAGCTGTTTATGTAATTTGGATATTAACACCTCATCGGATATTTGATTTCAAATATTTTCTCTCATTCAGTAGGTTGCCTTTTCATTTTGCTGATGACTTCCTTTGCTGTGCAGAAGCTGTTTACTTTGATGTAATACCACTTGTTTGATTTTGCTTTTGTTGCCTTTACTTTTGGAGTCAGATTAAAAATTCAACATCAAGACTGATGTCAAGGAGCTTATCATCTATGTTTTCTTCTAGGAGTTTTACAGTTTCAGGTCTTTCATTAAAGTTTTCAATCCTTTTTTTTTTTTTTTTTTTTTTCTTTTTGCGGTATGCGGGCCTCTCACTGTTGTGGCCTCTCCCGTTGCGGAGCACAGGCTCCGGACGCGCAGGCTCAGCGGCCATGGCTCACGGGCCCAGCCGCTCCGCGGCATATGGGATCCTCCCAGACCGGGGCACGAACCCGTATCCCCTGCATCGGCAGGCGGACTCTCAACCACTGCGCCACCAGGGAGGCCCTCAATCCATTTTGAGTTAATTTTTGTGTATGGTATAAGATAGTGGTCTAGTTTCATTCTTTTGCATGTGGCTGTCCAGTTTTCCCAGCACCATTTACTGAAGAAACTGCCCTTTCCCCATTATGTATTCTTGGCTCCTTTGTCATAAATTAACTAACCATTTATCTGTGGGTTTATTACTGGGCTTCTATTCTGTTCTGTTGAACTATGTGTCTGTCTTTATGCCAATACTATTCAGTTTTGATTTCTATAGCTTTACAATATAGTTTGAAATCAAGACTTTGTCTTTCTCAAGATTGCTTTGGCTTTTTGGTGTCTTTTGTGGTTCCATACAAATTTTTTAATTATTTGTTCTAGTTCTGTGAAAAGTGCCTTTGGAATTTTGATAGAAATTGCATGGAATCAGGAAGCATGTTGTTCAGTCTCCACGTGTGTGTGTTTTTTCCAGTTTTCTTTCTGTAATTGATTTCTAGTTTTATACCATTGTGCTTGGAAAAGTTGCTTGATATGATTTCAATCTTCTTTAATTCATTGAGATTTGTTTTCTGGTCTGACATGTGATCTATCCTGGAGAATGTTCCATGTGTAGTCAAGAAGAATGTGTACTCTGTTCATTCGTCTTTCCCCATCTTTTATATTTTGCATATTTTTATTTTGTTTCCCTTAACCAATTACTGTAGTTATGGTTAATTTTACTACTTTTGTCTTTTAACCTTCACACTAGCTTTATAAGTGGTTAATCTACTACCTTTACTTTCATATGTTTTCATATGAGATTTTACTTTCATATGTTTTCATATGAAATTTTACTTTCATATGTTTTCTTGTTTTAGTTAGTGCCTTTTTTTTCAGCTTAAAGAGGTCCCTTTAACATTTCTTTTCAGGCTGATTTAGTGGTGATGAACTCCTTTAGCTTTTGTTTGTCTGAAAAAAAATCTCTCTCTCCTTCAATTCTGAACGATAGCCTTGCTAGGTAGAGTTTCTTGATTGGAAGTTTTTTTTCTTTTTTTGTTTTTTTTCCTTTCAGCACTTTGAATATAGCATGCCACTCCTCTGGTTTGCAAAGTTTCTGCTGAAAATCAGCTTATAGTCTCCTGGGGGTTTCATTGTACGTAGTAAGTTCTGTTTCTTCTTACCATCTTCCCCTACTTTATGATCATTATTTATCCCTGAAAAGTTTCTCCTTGCATTCGTTCTTTTAAGTTGAAAAAATATCACTAATTTTAATTGGTGTTCTATGAGCTGCAATTCCCCAAACCAAAAAGCAACATGTTTTAAAGCAAAATTTATTTCTTCTGTATTCTCTAGATCCATGTTTTAGAAAGAGGGATTTCGCAAAATTCTCAAGTAGTCCTTAGAATTAAACTGGGGCCAAGGAGGAAGCTCGGAAGGAGGCAGGATAGGAGAAGAGGTAAAACTACACTGAGGCCAAAAAGGACCATGAGCTCTGAGAGCTGTGAAGTGAAGAGAGAAGAAAGATACAGTGATGTTTAAAAAGGGATTTTAGTTGTTATTTGATTTGTTTTTGTGTTTTGCCAGGGAAAACTAAAGGGAGAAGAAACTATCATAGATATAATTCTTAACTCATAAACTCAATCTAACTGCATTGTAACAAAGTTGGTCAAGTAAATGATTACAACAAATGCTACAAGAAGTGTTGTGGGTTTCAGAGAATTCACAGAAGACCAGTACTGAACAAAATTTTTTGAATATTTTCTGGAATAAGAAAGTATGTTTTAAGCTATAGAGCATAGATTTTTGTGATTGTTTTAGTGGTTGTCACTCTTAAGGAAAAGTAATTTTACCACCATCTTTATCTTTGAAGAGTGTACTAAACCAACTTTATGTATCAAATACTAAGAGATATAGTAGTTCCTAAACTATTTTCCTTGCAAATCTGGGGCACAGAGCAGGTATGGCAACTAGGATCAAAGAATTACATATATTTTTCCCATAGTCAGTGGACACTAAAAGTACAATTATGAATACCAACTTTTGAAAGTAAAAAAAAAATTGTTGAGATCCACTAGTGCAAAATATTTAGATGATATTTACAGACAAAAACAAAAGCAAAAAGATAGAAAATGGGATTTTAGAGTAAAGGAATGACCAGGTCCAATGAAATAGACTTTTTTAGGCAGCACACTCTTGTGACTTATCCAACTCCTTTTAGTAGTGTGTTGCCTTCAGTATTGTTCTAAAGGAATTGTCCTCTTAGATAGAATTTTGTTATTCTGAAGTTATAAGCTTTTCGCCAAAAATAATTACTATTAACATTTTCTTATAATCCTCTAGATATTTTTCTCTGCATATTTTTCCTTATAAAATTGGGGTTTTAGGGCCTCCCTGGTGGCGCAAGTGGTTGAGAGTCCGCCTGCCGATGCAGGGGATACGGGTTCGTGCCCCGGTCTGGGAGGATCCCATATGCCGCGGAGCGGCTGGGCCCGTGAGCCATGGCCGCTGAGCCTGCGCGTCCGGAGCCTGCGCGTCCGGAGCCTGTGCTCCGCGACGGGGGAGGCCACAACAGTGAGAGGCCCGCATACCGCAAAAAAAAAAAAAATTGGGGTTTTAAAATGGCACCAGATTATTCATATTATTATTATTATTATTTATTTTTTTCTTTTTTTGCGGTATGTGGGCCTCTCACTGTTGTGGCCTCTCCCGTTGCGGAGCACAGGCTCTGGATGCGCAGGCCCAGCGGCCATGGCTCACGAGCCCAGCCGCTCCGCGGCATATGGGATCCTCCCAGACCGGGGCACGAACCCGTATCCCCTGCATCGGCAGGCGGACTCTTAACCACTTGCGCCACCAGGGAGGCCCCATATTATTTTTTCAGCTTTTTTGAAGTATAATTGACAAAGTTAAAGATATTTAAAGTGTACAACATATAAGTTATGAAAAACAGAGTCTCTGGCGAATGGTGACACTAAACACACACTAAGTAACAAGTACAGCAGCCAAAAGTCAATTATTCGATTTGGATGAATTTTTCAAAGCATAACCCCATCAGGTTAATTAACACATCCATCACTTCATATATTTATCACTTTTTTTTTGGTAAAAACATTTAAGTTTTACTCTCAACAAATTTCAATTATACAATACAGTGTTATCAACTACAGTCACTATGTTATATGTTAGATCCTCAGAACTTATTCATTCTTTCATCTTGAAACTGAACATTTGTACCCTTTCACCAACCTCTCCCTACCCCCTCATCCCCCCAACCCCAGCCCCTGGCAACCACTTTTCCAGTCTCTGTTTCTCTGAGTTCAACTTTTTTTCATATTATTTTTGTGTGTGCATTTCTGGCTTCTGTAATTTTATAATTTTTAAAGTTGCCTTTTCATTTCACAAAATATAATTATTATAAAAAGTTTTTTTCCTATACAGTTACAAATATAAAATGTTACCAAGTGAGGTTCTAAATGAACCCTTGTCCTAGGTATTTTTATGGATAGGGTCTGGTAGATCCATCCCTATGACAGTGCTCTGGGTGAATTGATTCTAACTTTCCTATCTAGACATTAAAAAACAGAGTCTCATCTGTACTCCCATGTTGACTTAAGCATTATTCACAGCAGCCAAGGTATGGAAATGTAATAGGGGAGAACAAATCTGACTCCATGTTGGATCTGTTCCTTTTACTGTAAACTTCATGCTCTGTTGCCTGTGCTTAGTCATGCGGCCTCTGTACCTTTTGTAAAACAAAGTTGCCTGTGGCCTGAAATATACAGGATAGCACATTCTCAAAGCTCTGAACTTTAAGAGTATAACACCTTTCCATTCATATAGAGATAAAAAGTTGCATAACAGAGAATAACATTTATTTTGTTGGAGGTTTACAGGAGCATCCTGACCTGACCTACATGGACAGCTGCAAGAACAAAGGATTCCAACAACAAGAAGTTTGCAACAACTAACCATGTCCCTCCCTCACCTGGCCTCTAAAGATGCTTTGTGGAAACCCTTTGGGAAGTTTGGGGTTTTTTGTGCAGGAGCCACCCATCTCCTTGTGTGGCCCTGTAATAAACCTTTCTCTGCTCCAAAAAACAAAAAAACAAAAACCATAGTCTCTGACAAATGGTGACACTAAACACACACTAAATAACAAGTACAACAGGCAAAAGTCAATTATTCCATTTGGATGAATTTTTCTAGAGCATCTATCCAGTAATACACCCACTCCTTCCTTTACCATACACAATTATACATAAATATCTTTAGTGTAGTTACAGAATGTTGGTATTCTGATTCCAAATTGACTTCTATTTGTTATAATTTAGCTAAAATCCAGTTTTTCATGAATAAAATGAATCTGTCTCTAAATTCTAAGTTTAGATAATTTATCAAGTGTATTGTAGAGTCAATTTATACTTCAGTTGGGAGATTAGATTATATGACCTGTAAGAATTCTTTCAACTGTAAGGGAAATATTTCAATTCACCCAAGTTTATGATGGACATTTAGTTTAGTCTATCATGAGGTTTTATATATGAACCTTAATTATTAATTTTTCCCAATGGTAAAATATGGAATTGCTATGCTTCTCTAGGCATTTAAGAAAATGTAGGTTTTCATAGTTAAAAACAGGTGAAAAAAAATTTTGTTTTATTATAAAAACAAAATATACTCAATAAAGAACTATTAGCAAATACAATGAAATGAGTTTCTAAAGAAAAAACTAATTACTAAAAGTTAATCACTGCTAACATTTAAGTATGTGTCCTTCCCTGCTTTTCTAGTTATAAACAGACAGCGAGTTATATATTACAAACATTTTCCCATGTTAATAGTCCTCTAAAACCATGTTTTTAAAGACCATATATTAACAGCATAGGTATACCAAAATGTCCCTAACAAAACCCAAATTCTTGGGCATTTATGAGAAAAAAAAATCACTGTGATGAACAACTCTGTACATATAACTTTGCCCACATTTCTTATTATTGTCTTAGGATAAATTCCAAGAAGTATTATTTCTGGGCCAAAGAGTATACCCATTTTAAGACATTTGTCAAATATGACCAAGTTGCCACCAGAAAATTAATACCTATTCACCTCTCAGTGGTAGTATATGAGCATTCCACCTTCCCCACAACCTCTGTAAAAATGGATTTTTTCCGCCTTAAATTCTTTTTCTGCACCCAGTGTTAAGTAGTAATTAAGGAAAGAAATTGTCTTATAATTGTTCCCTTGATTCTCAATACAGTGCCTGCCATATAGTCTGCATTCAAGAAATATTTATTAAATTAAAGAAAGAATGAATCAATATATATGATTCTAAGCTAAACATGAGGTGAATATGGAAAAGTAATAGAATGTAGAGGAAAAAAAGAAAAACTAAATTAGGAATCAGGAGGCTAGTTCCGCTCCTAACCAGTTTCATCATATCAGGCAAATAATTTAACCTGTCCAACCTCTTCTCAGGACTGGCTTCATGGACATGCATCGCTTACAGTCACATAGGGGCCTGCCCTCAGAGAGAGCTTCTGATTTGTTTAATGCTCTGCTGTCGCCATCTTGAAACGCCTAAAAATTTTTGAACAAGGGCCAAACATTTCCATTGATGCAAACTGTGTAGCTGGTCCTGTCTCTACCTCCTCATCTGTAAAACATGATAAAAAAAAATGAGGCCCATTCAAGCCACAGCAATTGTGATGCGATGAGTTCTTCCTGAATACTACCCACGAGGCTACTGTTTAGGTATGTAAATATCTTGAAACAACTTTGAGAGTCATTCTGATTGCTTGATGGAGATCCTTTGTTCTGTGAATCACTCAGCTCTTTTCTCTAACCCGTCTCTGTCAGTGGCTTCCTCCAGCCTCTCTCTTCTGAATCAGCTGCATTATTGCACTGGATTATACTGTATTTACACCTGCAGTACTGCAGCTCTTAACTTTTTAGGATGAAGGGACTGGGAAAGAGAAAGTTACTCCTGATGATAAATTCCTCTGGTGCGAAAAGAAAGAATTATCCAGTATAATTTTCTATAATGAGGGTATTGAGCAGAAAAAAAAAGAAAAACTTTGAAAAATCAATTTGAGCTTCGAAACTTTAATTCGCAGATAATCCAAATCATGGAATAGTATGGTTCCTTTCTTTCTTTCTTCCCTGCTGCCTTCTTTTCTTGTTTCCTTTATTCCTCCCTCTCTCCCTCCCTCCTTTCTTTCCTTCCTTCCTTTCTTCTTTCCTCCCTTCCTTCCTTCTATTTCTAAAAGCAATTCATCTCCACCCCCAAATTAAGTATCATTTCATAGACGAAAATTCTCATATACAACTCTTTCAGAAGGGAACAAAACTCCTGCTCCAGTTTTATTTTGGAGTAGTCATTTTGAAACTAAGTGATGGACTATAGAGGAAAAATCACTGGAAGTTGCCCAGAGATGGGAACAGCATGCAAATTACTACTAATTTAAATTACCTTCCTTTCTTCTCCACTCTAGAAAAATGCCATGTTTATTTTAAAACATTTATATCTGAGCAGTTCAAGCTATTTCAAGATGTTATCTGTTTCAACACGCATAATGAAATGTGGTGGGTAAATATTCCGCCATTTTACAGAGAGATGGAAAGTGAAAACAACTGGCCCAAAGTGACACAAGGCTGAGATCTCTGAGCCTAATGTTCTTTGCTGCATCTCAAAATGTTTAATAAAGCACACTCCCGTTAATGAACTGGAACCATTTGGAAGCATTTTTTTAATGTTTCCTAAAATGTTTACTCTTAAGACTTCATTATACGTAAAACAAACTAGATGATATAAATCTACTTGACAGCTTGGTCTTGCCCCTAATAAGTAGTGCTTTTCTACAAAGCATATGTTTAGGAGAATGCTGATGATACTGGCATGGTTGGTATTCTGAGCCTCTCCCTGAGACCTGGGTAGACAGAACACAAACATAATGTAACACATGGCCATCAGTGCATAGTTCGCAAAGACACCTATCTTGGTCCAAGTTTTCTGTCAATTTTGATCTTTGTTTGCAATAATGTGAAAACACATTGGCAATGTGTAGTCATAGGGAGTAAAGCAGTATGACTATTTGAAAGGTCAACTAACTTTTAACTGTTATAGTTCAAATTACGATGTCAAAGAACTTGTCTAATTCCCAGAATGAATTAAAGTGGCTTCTGTAAGGGCCTGCCTCACTCTCAGGAAATAACAACGTAAGCAAAGAGACCACCTGGTTCATCTAAAAAAGTCATTAGGTGTTATTCAGGCATAAGGCAAACTTTGTGTAAGTAATTTTGATGTGTGTGTGGAGATTCACACATTCATTCTTTCATTCTTTCAAAAAGCTATTATCTGACATGTACTAGGCAGTGTGTGATAAGGTAGATACACACACTACTACTTATCTGATGATACATCAGATAAGATTAGGTTGAGCTGAGAGCAGCAGCAGATTTCCCCCTCCCCCCAAACATCACTAGCTTAATCAAGATAGAATTTAATTTCTCCCCCACTTGTAAGTCTGAAGGAAGCAGTTTAGAGTTGTTATGTTGGCGCTGCTGCCTGAAGTCCTTAGGGACCCAGGCTACATCCAGGTGTCTGCTCTGCATCCCTTGGGTGTGGCCTTTCTCTACTTCTTCCCAGATGGAGGTACAGCCATCCCATCCACACCCCAAGCAACAGATTGAAGAAGAGGAAATAAGAACCAAGTATTTGCCAACCATCTTTTAAGGAAATTTCCCATAATCTGCCATACATTTCTCTTTTTACATCCTACTCACCAAAACCCAACCAAAGAGCTCATATCTAAGTTAAAGGGTGCTTGGGAAATATGTCTTTAGTTCATGCATCCATGTACCCAACAAAGAAAATCAGGGGGTATCTAAGAGGGGAAAAGAGATGTCGGGGAAATTATCAATTTCTGCCATGCATGGCCCCAAACCTCTTGTACCTAATACTCTAATAGAGCTAAAGGAGGGAGGAAGAGGGGCAGAGTCAGCTTACACTATAATTTACCAATTTCAAGATACTCTTCTCCCAAGGCAATAGAAATAAAACCAAAACTAAACAAATGGGACCTAATCAAACTTACAAGCTTTTGCACAGCAAAGGAAACCATAAACAAAACAAAAAGACAACCTACAGAATGGGAGAAAATATTTGCAATCAATGCAACCGACAAGGGCTTAATTTCCAAAATATACACACAGCTCATACAAGTCAACAACAAAAAAACAAACAACCCAATCAAAAAATGGGGAGAAGACCTAAAGAGACATTTCTACAAAGAAGAAATACAGATGGCCAATAGGCACATGAAAAGATGCTCAACATCACTAATTATTAGAGAAATGCAAATCAAAACTACAATAAGGTACCACCTCACGCTGGTCAGAATGGCCATCATTAAAAAGTTTACAAATAACAAATGCTGGAGAGGGTGTGGAGAAAAGGGAACCCTCCTACACTGTTGGTGGGAATGTAAGTTGGTGCAGCCAATGTGAAAAACAGTATGGAGGTTTCTCAGAAAACAAAAAATAGAATTACCATATGATCCAGCAATCCCACTCCTGGGCATATATCCAGACAAAACTATAATTCAAAAAGATACATGCACCCCTATGTTCACAGCAGCACTATTTACAATAGCCAAGACATGGAAACAACCTAAATGTCCATTGGCAGATAAATGGATAAAGAAGATGTGGTACATATATACAATGGCATAATACTCAGCCATAAAAAAGAATGAAATAATGCCATTTGCACCAACATGGATGCAACTAGAGGTTATCATACTAAGTGAAGTAAGTCAGAAAGAGAAAGACAAATACCGCTTATATGTGGAATCTAAAATATGACACAAATGAACCTATCTATGAAGCAGAAACAGAATCAGGGACATACAGAATAGACTAGTGGTTTGCCAAGCGGGAGAGGGGTGGGAGAGGGAAGGATTAGGAGTTTGGGATTAGCAGATGCAAATATATAGAATGGATAAACAACAGGTCCTACTGTATAGCACAGGGAACTATATTCAATATCCTGTGATAAACCATAATGGAAAAGAATATGAAAAAGAAAGTATATATATATGTATAACTGAGTCACTTTGCTATACAGCAGTAATTAACACAACATTGTAAATCAACTATACTTCAATTTAAAGAACTATTAAAAAAAAGAAATCTTTGTAAAGGTAGTGTTATTTAACAACATAACTCAGGTAACAATTTCTCCAGGAAGGCCACCTCCACCCATGGTTGCAAGATGGATGTCCTTTTTACAAGCTCTCTTCCATCTTGTGCAGTATCTATCATAACATTTATTACCAATATGATATTTGTTTATCTCTTCTCCACTCCCTCCCACCCCAAGTTGATTGTAATGCCTTGAGGGCCATAACCTGAATTTGTATTCTTTCTATTCCCAAGTATCCCTAGCCTAGGATGTGACATACATTATTAGATTCAAGAAAAGTGTCTATTACTTAAATTGGATAAATAAATAAACTGCAGATAGAGGCTCTCTAATCAAATATAACAAAGCTAGTCACCATAGAGTAGTAGTATAAACAGAATTTCTCCAGCTATCAAAATATTTAGCACCAAACTTTTTGCTTATGAACAGAAGCGATTCTTTTATTTTCATCAATATTTAGAATATCATCTAATCGTCTGAGCATGTTAAATATTGTTGACAAACTTAGAACTCATTGCATTTTGTTGATGATGAATGTTATGACAATTATAAAAATTTAAAAATCACCCTATTATCAAGATTGCCCCCCCAAAAAACTCTCTTAAAATACTTTAGTAGAAAACATGAAGAACTATTTCTATCTTCTCTATACAAATGATAAAGCTGGGCTCAGAATGACACAAGTGGAAATAGACTAACACACATGCCTCTAACCAACATTGTTTCTTAGGTTTATACCCTATACAATTCTAGTGGGGCAGGCCTCCAGCGGACGACAAGACTGTCGCCAAAATGGATTCCATGGCTCAGTCTCTCCTTCCCTCTGTTACCCATACACAACTTTGAAAAAAGAGAAATTTCAGCTGATATGATTTTTTTAAAGCCTTTTTCATTTCGGACCTATTCATCTCCTATGTAATTATTCATAATTTTTTCTTGATTTTCTTAGGTCAAACATGCATGTTCTAAAAAAAAGTGCATGTTCTTCAAATCAGAAATTCAACTGTTGGGATACTTCTGAATTTACAGTTGCTTGGTTTTAAGATAAATGTATCCAAAATAGAAGAGCTTTGTTTAAAAGTCTCCAGTTTTTTTTTCCCATCGCACTGTACACTGTTATGTTATGATTCATTCAATTACTAAATATTTGTTGAATACTAACTATGTACAAGGCAGTGCCTATGATAATACAAAAATTTGCATTCACATTACATTTTCCTTAATTGGGACTATACAATACATTACAATTAGCTACAGGTATTCTATTTTAGGTTACTATTTATATAATTCTACATGTAACTGAAACATAGACAATAAGTTGGAAACTGAGGAAAATTGGTTAAAAATCAAATATATACATATACATGTATGTGTACATAATTTTCTATATAAGATATGAGTTGTTGGGGGAAAATTTCTTGCTTTAAGCAAGTAGTCACTCAAAATAGTAAAGAAAAATTCTCTATTCAGAGAGTAAAACACTAATGATGAGGAAGAAAATGACTCCTCGTCTTTCTTTTTTACTCCTTGGGCTTAGGGCATGAGATCTGATAACTTTTATCACTTATAGCTATACACATAATTAGTGATTGTAAGTTTATTTGTTTTTTCCTCCAGTTCATTCAACCATCTGATTTTCTAAGTACTACATATTATTTTTTATCAATATTACTTTTTCTAGGAAGAACTTAATATTCAAAGAAGTTTCCATAGGGCCCTTTAACAAATTACAGACAATGCTGAATCCTTTCTGTCCTTCAATATCTCACTCAGTAGAATTCAAATCTTAATATTCTTTAAGCCAGGTAGACAGCTCTATAGAAAGCAGCTATTTTCATACATTGCTATGCTGGTCTTGGGCCCATGCCATTTTTTTCTCTTCTATATGGGATATTCTATGAAAAGCTAAAGAGAATGTTAAACCTAAGAAAGGAAAGAAACATGATTCACTGGCAAGTTGCAGTAATAAAAAACAGAACTAAGTATCAAATAAGGAGTGCTTCATAAAATATAGGGCACTATGTAAATATCAGTACCATTATTCAGTCACGTAAGCAAAGTTTATTGAATGCTAAGTGATAAAGATAAATAAAATGTTTTCATTTAGGAAGTTAGGGAGGAGAAAGAGATGTAGACTATGAGAACAATTCAGTAGAGGAGATATGGCAACATGGCGCAAGGAGCAGCTAGGTTGGCCCAAAGGAATCAGGGATGGTTTCTTAGTGAAAGGAAGTCTTGAGCTAAGAACATAAACATAAGTAGGGGTTTGTTAGGTAAACAGAGAAGAGGACATTCTAGGGAGAGAGAGTAGTGTGTACAGAGACTTGAAAGAGCTTGGCTTGTTCAGAGAACAGGAGGCTGCCCCATATGGTGACCATGTAGGTAGGCAGGGCTCAGATCAAGAAGGGTCTCCAATGCCAGGCAACAGCCTTTGGATTTGTCTTCTAAGTTTTCTGAGCCACGAGAGGATTTTCTGCAAGAAAGGAACATAATCAGATCTGCATTTTTAAAAAGATCATTCTGGTAACGGTGATGAATGCTCATATTAGGATATGAGAAATGAGGAAGAGGGTAACTTGGTGATATATTTAATGAATAATTAATATAATTTATTAAGTGACTGGTTGTGGGAGGATGAGTCTGAAGTTTCTGATGAATGAAGTTTCTGATGAATTTCTTAGTGAATGCTGGTACCATTCACTAAGAGGGGAACACACGGGGTGGTGCAAGTATTTGGAGGAAAAGTGACTTGTTTGGGAATGTTGAGCTTGAGTACTGGAGGACCACCCAGAAGGAATATTCCAGAAGGAACATGTCTAGAAGGAAATTTGATATATGGTAAGGAGAGAGGTCTAGGCTGGAAATAAGATTTAGGAATTATTATCCTATCAGGCAGTGGTTCTCAGACATTAGTGTATATAAAATCACCGAAGTGGCTGTTAGATGCCCATTCCTTGGTCTAATCTTCAGAGGCTCTGGTTGAATGGTCTAGGAGAGGCCCAGGAATCAATACTGAAATAAGCTTCCTGGTGACTGTGCTGCAGATGGTCTAGAGCAAAGAACAGGAAGAGAACTACAAGGAAGTGGCAGCAAGAACCCCAAAAGTGGAAAGTTTCAAGGAGTGGAGGTGGTGACATGAATACAGCAGGCAGGTCAAGAAATGTTGGAGGGCCTCCCTGGTGGCGCAGGTGGTTAAGAGTCCGCCTGCCGATGCGGGGGATACGGGTTCGTGCCCCGGTCTGGGAGGATCCCATATGCCGCGGAGCGGCTGGGCCCGTGAGCCATGGCCGCTGGGCCTGCGCATCCGGAGCCTGTGCTCCGCAACGGGAGAGGCCACAACAGTGAGAGGCCCACATACCGCAAAAAAAAAAAAAAAAAAAAAGAAATGTTGGAGCTGAGGGCTTCCCTGCTGGCGCAGTGGTTGAGAGTCTGCCTGCCGATGCAGGGGACACGGGTTCATGCCCGGGTCCAGGAGGATTCCATGTGCTGCGGAGCAGCTGGGCCCGTGAGCCATGGCCGCTGAGCCTGCGCGTCTGGAGCCTGTGCTCCGCAACGGGAGAGGCCACAACAGTGAGAGGCCTGCGTACCGCAAAAAAAAAAAAAAAAAAGAAAAGAAAAAGAAATGTTGGAGCTGAAAGCATCCACTCGACTTGGCAGCCTTCAGGGGAGACACTGGTGACTCAGAAGAGCAGGTGCAGTGACGTGGTGAGAGCAGACACTGGCTGCAGTAGGTAGAGAGTAACTGCAGGTAAGGAAGAGACCTAGTGAATGAAGCTTGGCTAGGAAGGGAATCCCTCATGGGCAGAATTTGAAATCTAATGTCCAAAGGACCAGGTTCAAGCCCTAAGGTTGCCACTTAATGGCTAGATTATATAATAGCTTCATGGAGCCCATTTTCTTATTTATACTATGTTAATAATGTCTGTGTACAGAGCCATATGTACAAGTTAAATATAATACTGCATGTGAAAGAACTTCGCAAATTGCCCTTCCAAATTTTTCTATTAGCAAACCATTTGAGTAGCAGAAAATCCTAAACAGTTATATACAGCAGACATCTTACTTGTGTCTGTCCACTGCGACAAAACATCCCTACCTTCAGCTATTGGAGTGTTCACCCCATGAAAGCAGAGGACTTTAGAGCAAAAAAGAATCATACGTAATGTCCTAAATAGACCAATGCCCTTACTTTACACATGAGAATCCAGAGGTGTGAGACAGGAATGAAGGTTAAATGATTTATTCAAAGTCATACACTAATTCATGGCAAAGACGGGCATAAATTCAGCCAGACTCCTGACTCACTCTAGCCAGCCCCCTCCGCCTGCATAATAACATACTTCTTTTAATTCTCCACCATTTAAATTTTGGTCTTTCTCTTTTACAGCAAAGAGAGAAGAAGGTGATTGAAGCTTTGCTGACCGGGATAAAGGAAGAGGTGTTTAATTTGACCAAGTCCAGAGGTTCAGAGGTAAGTTCCTTGAATACATTTTTGATATCCATCCCTCTGAGTCTCCAAGCCTTGAAGCAGATGCCAACTCAGTCTAGAATCTCAGCTGTAGTAGAGGGATCAGCCAGCAGCAGGGTTACTAGTGCTGCTACATATTTCTTTCAATTAATCCCCGTTTATAATTGAAGAGCTCTCCAAAACATTAACATTAAAAGACTGCAGTTCGAGATAGGCCTTGAGTGGTTCATGAGACACCCTTAGAAAGCAAATGCTAGAGAAGGTTTGCTTCTATCAGAAGGATAGAGATGCTACTTCCACACTATACTTAAATATGTACATCTCCATCTTCCTTTCTAAGCCGCCCAGAGCAGGCCAAGACTTTTGATTCCTCTCACCTAGCAGAATGGCATATATAGTAGGGATATATAGTAGGGATCATATATAGTAGGCATCATATATAGAAGGGATCCTATAGATGGTTATTGAATGAATGAGTGAAATAGTTTCATCCATAACTCTCTTATCACTTTACTCCTTAACAGAAGAATCCCTAATAAATTGACTTCTGAATATTATTTTTCTTCCCTTAGACCCTCAATCTCCATCTTTTCTGCCTAGATTTCCACTAAGCTAATTGTAACCTCTATTTTGCCCTTCCTCACAACTTTTCCTGATACATAACACTCTATAGTTGGCCAGTTAAAGGAACTGTTTACAATATTCTTTATTTTGTGAACTAATAATGTAAAAAATATATAAGGTAACACAAATATAGTTGGAAAGACAACCTAACCAAAGTCACAAAACTTTGTTGGTAGATTTGAACAAACATTAATGTGCATGAATGAGAAATGTTTCTTGATAGTAAAGAAGAAATTTCTCTCTAGAACCTCTTGCTCTACTTTCCAGAGCTTACGCTTTTATCATTTCCTTTAAAAGGGGGAAAAACTTGATTTGCTGTTTTCTAAGATGTCACTTTGTTCTCTTTCCTTTCACATATTTTAAGAAACTTCCCTTTGAGTTTTTCTTGTCACAGTGTGTATTTATTCTGTTATATTTGAACTGGAAGCTCTTTGGGACAAGG